>NW_017310505.1:11703-18371 GCF_000935625.1 Nanorana parkeri | reverse complement strand
TGCTGGTGGTGGCAATTGCAGTAGCAGTACTGCTGGTGGTGTCAATTGCAGTAGCAATACTGCTGGTGGTGGCACTTGCAGTAGTGTTGCAAGATTGATGAGCCTTAGAAAGTGCCTCCTGCATAGCCAAAATTTCTTTTTTTGGCTGCTTGAAGGCGTGCACACTAGGAACACTTTGCACAGCTTTCACCTGACCTCTGCCATAACACATATTGAGCACTATGCTCACAGCAGCAGATGTGGTGGCGGTGGTAACACCACTGCTGGTTATGGCTGTGCAGGTGGCTTTTGGGGGCAAATCTTTAAAGAGCTGGCGGCAGCCCTTGCCTCCACTGCGTTTTTGGCTTTTACCAGGTGCCCTGCTTGTGCCAGCAGAGCTGATAATGCCTGTCCTCCTCAACTTCACAGGAGGGGAGCTGAGCTCAGATGTACTGATAGACAGCTGAGGACGAGCACCACCAGAGCCAGTGGGATTCGACATTGTGACTCTAACTATATGCAGCAGCAAAGAAAAGGTCACAAGTTCAACAGTATGCTGCTGGTGCTGAATAGAAAGTTATGGCAGTCACACTAGAGTAGATAACAAATAAACACAGATCAGATCTCAACTACTTAAGATCAGATCTTTAAAAACAAAATGCCTGCCTGTGGCACGCAACTAGTACCCAATCCACCCGGGGAAAAAAACAACCACAATAACTAAGCCCCCAAAATAAGAAAATAAATGTGAAATGAAGGCCAGGGATGAGGGAAAAAAAAAAAAAAAAAAAAAAAAAAAAAAAAATCACATAAAAAAATCAAATCTCTGAAGAACTATAAAAAAAAACAGAAAATAATAAACAAAAAATGATCCCCTCACTCACTACAACTAAGATAAATGAAAAAAAAACTAAATAAACTGAGAATGGCGAAGATAAATCTAAGCTTCTTTACAGATAACAAATACACGTATGTCTTTATTCAACCCCAAATACTATGTAACTATGCAACTTCTATCTCTATCCACTTCTCTAACCCACAAAGAGCAGTCACATGACCGTGCATGAAAGCCAACACCCAGCAGCTGAAAAATACATGTGATTGGTTAGAAAGTAGTCACATGGTTAAGTGCGTTTATTTCCGTTCGTTCGCCCGCACGTTCGCTTTCGGATCTGATTATTTTCGGATTTCGTTTCTAATCGGCTGGTGATTGATCCGAATCCGAAATTACGTGTCAAAATCCGAAATTTCGGATTCGCAGTTTCGGATTCGGATGTTTCGTTTTTTATTCGGAAATGGGAATTTCGGAGAATTGGGTTATCCAAATCTACGAATTTCCGAATATTCGTCCGAATTTCGATTCGGAACGAAACAAATAGCACACGTCTACTATATACTGTATAGCACTAACATGCTGTATAAAGCACGGACACCAGTTAGCTTATGCTACACCCAACTACACCTAACTACACCTAACTACACCTAACTACACAATTAACTCCAGTAACACACTACAAAAGGCTGCGATGTAAGCAGCCTAAAGCTGCCCACACTCCTTACAATTTATCTGCAGATTTTCTGTGGTCAGATGGAAAAAGTGCAACAGATTGGCCCAGGTGGAGATTACTCCATCCACACAGTTAAGTGTAGATAGAGGAATCTGTTGCACCTTTTCCATCTGCCCACAGAAAATCTGCAGATAAATTGTAAGGTCTGTGGGCACCTTTATATAGTGTGGGGCTGGGACTTAGCTGTGAGCTACGATTGGGCAAAGTCATCATTACTTTGCCCAATCATGGCTCTTAGAGTGCACTGTGTCATGATTGGGCAAAGTCTTGCACCTGACCCATGGTCAGGTGCATTGCTTTACCCAATCAGGGCTTCACAAGGCAATGTGCAGTGCCTTGTGGGGCGCTCGGCGGGTGAACAGCCCGCCGAACGCCTTGATAGTTTGTGTGTTTGCAAGACTAATTTTTGCAGTAACAAACAAAATGCAAATTGCAGAAAATTCATCAACAAATCCCTTTCAATAATTAATATCAAAAGTAGCAAATTGATGTATTTGAATAAAACACCATAGGGACCCCAGCAATATAAAAAGTATTACAAAGTTTAACTACATTAAAAATTGATCCCCAAAAAAAATCCTTAAAGTACTTGCTGTATATGTAGATCTCTCAAGCGTATAACGGTTAGTTTAAAAAATGTTTGAACACCATCAAACAGATATAGCTGCATCTCTCAAAAGACCAGGCTTACATAGAAAAAAATTCACATATAAATATGCTCGCAGTGTAGATGAGTTATGAGAAATATTTGCTTATTCATAAACAATACAGAATCCACAAGGCAAAATGCCAAAATGACAAGTCTTGATTGAAGATTTAGCGTTATGCAATAAACAACTTAACAAACTAGAGCAACTTGGAATCATATATACCTGTCACTTTAATTATGCAAAGCTGCAGGTAGTTTCAAACAGCTGAATAATAATTGCTAGTGTAAATAAGAAGGATTCCACTGTTAAAATGTGTGGATGTGTGTATGAATTCTATATGGATCCAAAGCCTATAATTTTGCCTTTAATTGCAAATTAGACCCCTTTGCAGCCAGATAGTTTGAATAAATCTGCTATTCAAAAAAATGCTATCATTTCAAAAACTATAAGCATATGCAAAGTCTCCAGGAGATGCACAATGATCATATCAAATGTCGTTACTAATGGCAACTGAACATTCAGTATAAATATATCACTAAAGGCAATAGAATACGATTGCAAAGCAAAGGAAAAAAAAACTGTAATGTTGGAAAGCCAAAGCTGTAACTGAGCAATTGTTAGTAAACAAGCATTGGTTGCCATATAGCGAATGACAGCCATAGGTGAAGTGAACATGTTGCTTGCAAATGCTTCTATTGTATACAAACTATCCAATATCAAGGGTAATCTACTGATAATATATAGTACTTTGCACACATGGAGCGAATTCACTCATAAGCTGGTGCAGAGATACAGGCGTACAAAGCATTATTTCTTAGCAAACAGTCATAGTATTGATTAGCATATAGCAAATGGGAGCTGTAGCTGTAGCTAAAGTGGACAGGTTACTTCCAAACAGATCTCTTATATACAAAATGTCTAATATCAAGTGATTTTTAAATGTGATGCTTGCCTCACACAAAAACAAATCAAAATATCCATGCAAGTGCAGAGAGACAGTCTATGAATGAAGTTTACATTTTGTAACTGAATCTCATCACGTAGTTGAACGCCACCAGCACACCAAAGCGATAGTTACAGCACTTCAAGTGTTCATTTATTGAAGAATACTATCCTTTAGACATGTGCGATTCATTTCATTCCGAAACAAAATGCGGACGAATTTTCGGAAATTCGAATATTCGGATGTATCCGAATTCCGAATTACAGATATAATGAATGCAAACGAATCCGAATTTCCGTTTCCGAAATTCATTAGCGGTAATTAGTTTGAACGTTCATTTTAGTTTCTTATTCGCTTCGTTCGTTCGCTGCAGCAAAGTCCGAATTGACTTTCACACCTGAATACCGAAAAACTAAACAAAATCCGAATCAAAACGAAACTAAACTAAACAGATTTTTTGCCAGTGCACATGTCTACTGTCCTTCATATGCAAGAGCTTTCGGGGCCACGCAGGGTCCCCTTCATCAGGCTCAGAGATTACAGTGAGAATAAAAAACAAAATCTTTAAAGACATAGCAATGGTGAAGTGTATTACAAACCATCCCCACACTCCATCACTCCCTGGCGTCATAATGATGTCACAATCCCACCTTTACGTTCAAATATGATGTAAACAGTGATCTTAACATATAAAAATACCTGAAAACAAGCAATAAGGATGAGATCTCATATAGCATTATAGTCAATAGTTGCATGACACTTACATTAGAATGCTCAGAGGTCCCAGACAAGAATGCTCTGTGTGCGGGGAGATTGCAAGGAATTCATGTTGCAGTCACGGCCGTAAGCAACAGCGGGAGTGAGAAGAGCTGCTCTTTGCCTAGGTGACAGGACACTGAGCCTCTTTGCAGCGTCTGTTGTGTCAGAGCAGTGCCGATCACCCCACCCACTGGCGCATACGACGGGTGGCCCCAGGAATCCTTAGGCTGCTCACGTACCTGCTAAGCTGACAGCCGTGATTAAACGTAACGGCACATGCGCGCCGTATTATCTTACGCCATTTTTATTGTTTTTCATTAAAACAATATTGAAAAACCATTAAGTTGAAACTCTAAATGCTCTAATCAGAAATTAAAGAACTTTGCCTCTGTAAGGCACTACTAAATTGGAAACTCTGTTATATTCCTGCAGCAAGTGATACAGACATTTTCTTTAGAAGTCAGAAATACAACAGCTGATGCTGTGAAGGGTGTGTGTTTCCATTAAATCATGTGGTGGCAGCTCTCAATTTGTTGGTGCTAGGATTGTTGTCCTTGAGCTCGAGCTTATTTACACGTGGTAGGATCTGAGAGTCTAATTGTCACAATTGTAGTAGGGACTTTTGTATTCTGCATATTACCGTATTTTTCGCTCCATAAGATGCACTTTTTTCCCCCCAAAAGGAGGGGGAAAATGTGCCTGCGTCTTATGGAGCGAATCCCGACGCCCGAGACATGCAGTTTCGGGCGCCGGGCGAGTAGTAGGAGCCACTGCTCGTTTAATACGAGTAATCTAATGAGATCACTCATATTAAAGCCGAGCAGCAGCGGCGGCGATCGTATTCAGCAATAGGAGCCACTGCTCGTTTAATACGAGTGATCTAATGAGATCACTCGTATTAAAACCGAGCAGCAGCGACGATCGAGATCACCATAGAGCAGACGAAGAACTGACTTTCTTCGTCTGCTCTGTGTGATCACTGAGACCGTGGTGCTGTAATCACTCTAAATGATGGCGCTGTAATCACAGCGCCACCTGTCTCAGCGGTCACTAACTGCAGCTTCTATCACAGCTTCTGTCATAGAAGCTGTGTCAGAAGCTACAGTCTGTCGAGTGCTCCATAAGGCGCGCCGGACCTCTCTGCGTCCTATGGTCCGGTGCGTCTTATGGACCGCAAAATACGGTATATGGTTTTAAACCTTTTGATGCCATTTGCTTATATTGGTGGCAGCAGGGCCCTGTACACAGACTTTACATGCCATCAGCAGACTCCCGGCTTTTTGTTTTTTGGCTGTTGACTCACTTTGACAGTCTACAAATAGTGAGGCTCCTTCCCAGATCCCCCCCCGCGCCATGTATCCTGGGCTTCCCCGTCCCTCCTGGGTGCAAGGGGTATCCATGGTAGGACTCAGGATGAAGAACAGAAGGAGAGTAGTATAAGTATATTTGTTTCTCTCCGCTGTGTAAAGTAAAACCAGGAGCTACTAGGTTTCAGGTTTTGGCGCTATCATTCAGCAGCCCATGTGGCCAGGGATTAAGCTAAACAAGAGCAATCTGTACTCATTTAGCTTCACTGGAATGCAGAGGTGACATTGGGGCGTAATACCCTGATGTCTCCTTAAAGCGGACCTGTCACGGCCAATATGCTATCACATAGGGGGCTTGTCATCCCCTATGTGATAGCAACAAAGTAGGGCTGCGGAAATTAACGATTAATCCCTCGATTAATTGTTAATTTTTTTGATCGATCAAAATTATTTTGATCGATCAAAAGTTCTTTTCATCCGTACTCACCTCTCCGCTGGCTTCCGGGTCTTCCGTCGGAGATCCGGTGACGTCACGGGCATCGACGTCACTGGACTCCTCCCCCCTTCCCCAAGTGGCTGTCAGCTAATGAAGGGAAGGGGGGAGGAGTCCGGTGACGGCGATGTCTGTGACGTCACTGGACTCCTCCCCCTTCCCTTCGTTACCCGATGGAGCCGGTTGGGCCGGTGAGTACACATCCCGGCCGGGAGAGAAACACTTTTTAGCGGAAAGGTTTAATCTGCTCAATCGAGTAAATTAAACCTTTCCCTGCAATCGTTTTTTCTTTTTCTTTTCTGACATCGGGAGCCGCAGCCTGACCTCAGTCAGAAAAGAAAAATAAGGCATACGATTGCATAGCTAGATTCCTATTGGCTATTGCACTTTGCAGTAGCCAATAGCAAACTAGCTAATGCACCCGCCCACTGCTGCTGTCAATCAGCAGAGGGGGACCTGAATTTTTCTATCAGGTCCTCTTCTGGTGATTGAAAGCAGCAGGGGACGGGTTCAATTGTATAGGCCAATGTAGTTGGATCTCTACGTGCGTTATAATTAACCGAAATTAATTGATTAATCGATTTTAAAAAATTTGATTAATCGAACAGGAAAATTTTAATCATTACCAGCCCTACAACAAAGTTAAGTAAAAAAAAGGTAAAAAATGTAAAGTTTAATAAAATCAATAGAAACCCCCAAAATGTTTAAAACCCCCAACCCCTACATACACATGAACACAAATGAGTGTGTCAGGTGTGCCTATGTACAAAAACAACTTTTGAGCCACACACAGGCCCGGATTTCCCACAAGGCCCGGCCTCGGGGCGGCAGAGCGCAGAGGGCGGCAGCGGTGACCTTGTGGGAAGTTGCGGGCTTCGGTGTAAGGTGTCCGCAAACTACGGAGCCGGTGGGCGGAGCCTCGGGCTGCCCCGTCGTGATTGGACGGTCCGCCGCCGTCCAATCACGACG
>NW_017310505.1:7165-11364 GCF_000935625.1 Nanorana parkeri | reverse complement strand
GGGGGGGTTGGCGGCGCGGGGGGGGGGGCACATTGTGGAACCTGGCCTTGGGGCGGCAGGGGGAGTAAATCCGGCCCTGGCCACACACATTAGATATCATCACATAGTCAAATTGAGAGAAGTAATTCTAGGCCATTATTCCCTTTTAACTCTAAATTAACTATCTGTACAGGCTTTAAAAGTGTCACTTATGGACAATTTTGTGCATCATAGTTTTTCATCATTTCACAGTGACACACAGTTTGGAAGGCTTAACATGTCTGGCATCTATTCATTTAATGCAACCTCATCTTTCAAATTTTACAAAAGAAATTGGAGATTATATTGTGTTTATTTGTACTAAAATTAATCTGGTTGGCTTTTAATTGACATTTTGGGTTTGATTAAGAATTGCACTAATATTGTGTAACAAAAAAAATTGCAAGTACCATAATGTTATGCTTTCAGAAAATATATAATGTTTAGAGAGTTTTAAGTAATCTTCAGATTTACAATTTGCATTTTAACATGTGTGCAAAAAAAATGGCTTTGGCAGTGAGATTTAAAGAAAAAATGGATGATTATTGACAGATATCTAGGCATTTTATGTAACAAATGTAGCTTTCATTGTCAAGCCTGTTTAGATGAGGTTATAAAGTGTCAAAATGTTGCCATATGTTAATGTAGCTAATGGTCTAAATATAGACTTAGATTTTCATGTTATTTATTAGGTCGATTTACCTCATGCTTGTTATTAATGTAAACAGATCTATTTAGACTGATAATAAACTGAGGAATATAGAGCAGGCTGGGTTTATCTGTCAGATAACAACTGTGTTTTCATGCCAGTGACAATAAAATATAGGGGGTTATTCCCTTAGCTGCTGAAGGCAGCCGAGTGAATAACGGAGCCGAAGTGAATTGAGCTGAATGCTGTTTGGCTATTCACTTCAGCCTGATCTGTCATTAAACAATGACAACTGGGTGAAGCTGCCATGACATCACCGCCGGCTCCGCCCAGTTGTTATTCATTGGCTGGGACCTGCTAGAAAACTCAGGTCTTTACGCAGGTGCCGGCCAATAGGTAACAGTTGGGCGGAGCTAGCTGTCATCGATTGCTTCGCCCAACTGTTTTTATTTTGCCGGCATCTGTCACATGCTTCATTAGTTTGTTGCGTACGCTCGGGTCGGCATGCAGCGTTTTGTTTTATTTTATTATTTTTTTTAAGATATAATTTTTTTTAAATTTTCCTATTTTTTTACATTTTTTAAATAATTTTGCAACTTTTTTCATTCATTTCACTTCTTTTCTATTCAGCTCGTTACCTCGGAGGTGCCGAGCCAAATGCCGATCGGCGACATTCGGCTATTCACTTATTGCCATTCAACCCCTATGAGAATAGGGGCAAACAACAGCGAGTGAGCTGCCGGAGCTTTGGCTCAGCCAATCTAGATGTTGGATCAGCTGAGTCGAAGTACTTCTGCACTACGGCTCAGCCGAACATGCAGAGCATGTTTGGCTGATCGAAGGCAGCCGATGTACGGCTGATTGTAGCCGTTATACAGCTGAAACCAGCCGGCCAGGATGCACTCCGGTGTGTGCCAGCGGCGAATCATGCTGGAACGCACCGGAGCTGGTGTGAACCTGCCCTTAGGGTTGTTTTTCACACTTTCTGTAGGGGCACATTCACACCAGAAGCATTGCCCTGTGTTACCAAATGCAGCGCTAACACAAAAATAAGGCAATTTGTCTTGTGTTCTATTACTTTAGGTGAATGTTCTGCTATGATGTGCGCTGTGCGTGTTCCGACATACTGCAACACATTGCAACTTTCTGCATCACATAACAATAATGTTGAAAACGTAAAAAATAAATTACATACTGTAATGCATGTTATCAATGCATGCAGTGAAGCATAAAACACACATCAGTGTGTGCATGTTATGCACATAATAACACACACACTGTGATAAAAATTGGCCCTAATAGATCCAGGTAACAATAGCTGCAAAATAAAAGAACATTTTTGTAAGCTGCCCTAATAAAAAAACGGCCGGCCGGGAGCGCTCTAGATCTGAGCGGGCATCTCTAGACGTCCGCTCAGACAACGCCCCCTCACGTGAGCGGGAAATGGTCGATATTTAAAAACAGGCAGCGATGCCTGTTTACAAGTGATCCGCCGGCTGTACAGAATCGTGCAGCTCTTCTTTTTTGGGGGGTCCTAGGTGACATTAGGGGTCTTGGAGACCCCTGATGTCTCCATAAAGAGGACCTGTCACATATTTTGCTATCACATAGGGGGGTTTTATTAGCCCCCGTATGTGATAGCAATAAAGTTTAGTGGGGAAAAAAAAAATAGGAAAAAGAAAATTAAAGCCCCCCCCCAAAAAATTTTTTTTAAGTTACACATAAAAAATAAAAAATAATTTTTTAAAGTCCCCACCCATACATACATGCATGCAAACATGCGTCGGGGCGCATACGTGCAAAAAAGATGATTGCGCCCATTACGCCACACATGCTACATATCGCCGCGAACGTCTGCGATGTTGCGGGTGCACGCAATTTTAAAGCTTGACATGTTTGGTGTCTATTTACCCGATGTGACCCTGACTTTTATATTTTACAAAAAAACTGGTGTAACAAGGACACTCCACTGTAGTCCAGGTAAGTCAAGGAAACACAGTTTATTGAAAGGGCAAACACAAAATAGCTTGAAACAGCAACATAAGACAGTCTTTTAGCTTCGCTCGGTAGCTTTCCACAGCTTCAAGACACTCACGCTTGCTCACCCCTCGCTCTGCTCTCTTAGCAGTCTGTCCGACAGGTCCCTGGGGTCACCGACCTTCCTGACCTCTCCCAGCCACCCCTGGCTGTTCCGTGTGCGTCCAGCACGCACCCGAGTTTGTCTGTGTGCTCCCTGCACACACACACACACAACTCCAACACTCCTCTGAGCACTGGGCTGGCTTCCTGATAAGGCTGCTCTCAGCCACCTGATTAGTCCAGGCTGGTCAATGGCAAAACCTGGCCCCAGGACTGGAGATCTCATCCCACCCATAGCTCTACGAAATCTCCAGAGCTCCAGATCCCAGCTACAAATAGGAAAACCTGGACAGACCTGAAAAGCCAGGTTCTTCCTTATAACGTGTTTCACATTCTGGACCCTCTCAGCCCCTCTGGCTGAGAGTCCTGGGTGCCAAAGTCGCCATCCTACACCGTGGCATTGGCTTACTCTGCCACATATCCCCCCCCTTTGTTCGCATCCGGAGGAGCGGACACACCAAAACCTGCCTGACCATCTAACACCTCTCATAGACTTTTCCATTTAGTCTCTGGTCTTGTCAAACAGTCTGTCATCCATAAAGGGGGGACCCTGACCCCACTACACTATTAGAGGTACCAAGTTGACCCAGTACAGTCTTTACGTGTGCTTTTCCACCCGAAACCCTGTACAGTCATCGGGCCCTCATCCCCCCTTCTTTCTATCCAGTCTCTATCGGTCTCTGCCAAGACCGTCAAGGTCACCCAGGTACCTGTCTTTCTACTGTCACCACTATGGGCATTGTCACTACCCAACTCCTGGCAGTCCGTTGCTACGCTAACCCCATCAATCACTTTGGGGTCCCTAGCAGTCTTCCCAATGACCCCTTCGGTCAGCTCACACCATTCAAGACTCAAGTCATTGTCAGTAGGGAATTTTCTAAACACCACTCCCTCTTTACTGACCCATTCAGTTTCGGTGTTGTTGCTCCCAGCAACCAACCCCTCTTGCTTCATCACAGCGACACCTTTGTCAGTTTGTACATGAATCACATGCATCATTAATATTACATCAGCACCTTGTGGCGTTTCCACCACATCCTTTTTAACCCCCTCTTGGGTTACAGGTGACATTTCCGCTGGCCTTTTCTGTGTCGGCCCTTCCGACTTTAAAGGGAAACCTGCCGTTTCAACACACGCCCCCTGGTCCAAAAAGTGTTCAGCAGCCCCTTTGTCTAGGCCAGCAGATGTGTTCACCACTCCACAGTCTAACACAAAAACATCCCTTTCCAACAATAAGGCATTTTTGTGGTTATCCGTGGTAACCAAACCCTTACAATTTTTCATTTCATCATAGGTTTTACCCATCTCACCATTATCAATGTCATAGTTGGGCAACACAGTATCTGTAGAGGAACCACACCCCTGGGAGTGTTCCTCTTCCCCGGCAACTTCA
>NW_017310505.1:0-1144 GCF_000935625.1 Nanorana parkeri | reverse complement strand
CAGGGCAACCGCGAAAGCATGTGCCCCTACATCCCAACACAAAATGCTGGGCCTGAGAGGGAGTCATGTACCAACGCAGGAGTAGTTTGTAGTTTGTCTCAAGCACTCTAACACTCGAGGAGCAAGAGTTGGTAGAGGTCCATATTTGGGACCAGGTGTCAGCCGGAAGCACGAGGTCTAGGTCTTTCTGCCAGCGGTCCATATAGGGGTGATGTGGCATTTGAGTGGGCTGTAGGGAAGATAAGTAGAGTTGTGAGATAATTCCCGGAGAGTGAGGGTCCCGCTTACAGATATTCTCAAAGGGGGACAAGGATAATAAGTTCCCATTTAAATTGGTAGTGGCGTTAATAAAGCTTTTAATTTGTAGGTAACGAAATATTTCGGAGGTTGGGATGGAGTCTCGTGAATGAAGGCTTTGGAAGGACCTTATGTTATTATTGTTGAATAGGGAGTAAAGACGGGTGACACCTTTTTCCTTCCATTTATGAAAGGTGGAGGGAGAATCGAATGCTGGGGGGAAGGCAGGGTGGTGCATAAAGGAGAGCATGGGCAGGTGGGGTGAGAGAAAGCCGCTTGAATATTTAGAGGCATCCCATAGGCGAAGGGAGTGGCGTGTTATAGTGTTGGAGATGACTTTCCTATCCTTGGGGTGCATCCATAAAAGGTTATCAATTGCGTATGGGTCACAGTCCATAGCTTCGATCGAGACCCATAGCGGTACTTCTATGTTAGCATGGTACTTAGTGATGGTCGCGAGTTGCGCCGCTTGGTAGTATTTCTGTAGGTGTGGAACACCCAGACCACCAGAACGTCTAGGTTGATGTAAAGAGTTCGCTGAGATCCTTGGTTTTTTGTGCGACCAGATAAAACTGAAAAGTTGTCTTTGGAAGGCTCTAAGTTGGTGTGGAGGTATAGGTGCGGGTAAGACCCGAAAGGAATATATGAGTTTTGGCAATAGGGTCATCTTAACCGCAGCAATTCTACCTAACCATGAGAGGGGGTAGGTATGCCAGATTTTAAGTAGATTTTTGAGTCTGGTGAATAAAGAGGGGTAGTTGGCTGAGGATAGGGAGGAATGAGAAGGGGTCAGGTGGACGCCCAGGTATTTCAGGGAATATGGTTCCCATTGGAACTGGTAGTTTGA
>NW_017310504.1:18092-19812 GCF_000935625.1 Nanorana parkeri | reverse complement strand
TAACCGCCCCCTCCGCTCATCCCAAGACCTCCTGCTTTCCATCTCCTCATCCCCTCCTCTCATGCTCGCCTCCAGGACTTCTCTAGAGTCTCTCCTATCCTATGGAGCTCTTTACCCCGACCTGTCCATCTATCTCCCGCCTTGACTGCCTTTAGGCGATCCCTACAGACTCATCTCTTCAGGGAAGCCGATCCCACCTCAACCATTCATCCCCACACAGCTCCCTCCTCATGTATCACTGGCCCCTCCCCTATTAGAGTGTAAGCCCTCAGGGGCGGGGCCCTCCGTACAATGGTGTCTTCCTTATATTGTTCTGCGCTGCGCACACTGTTGGCGCTAAATAAATCCGGTATAATAATATCATTCACAAAGATGTACATTCAGCAGAGAATGCCGGCGTGTGTGTGGGCGGAGCCATGGAGGCTTACCGTCTGCAGGGGGAGGAGGTGGGTGGAGCCAGAGAGACGGGTGGAGAAAGAGAGATGCGTGGAGCCAGAGAGATGGGTGGAGACAGAGAGGAGGGTGGAGACAGAGAGGGGGGGGGGGACACAGAGGGGGGGGTAGATGGGTGGAGACAGAGAGATGGGTGGAGACAGAGAGGTGGGTGGAGACAGAGAGGTGGGTGGAGACAGAGAGGAGGGTGGAGCCAGAGAGATGGGAGGGACCAGAGAGATGGGAGGGACCAGAGAGATGGGAGGGACCATAGAGATGGAAGGGACCATAGAGGTGGGTGGAGCCAGAGAGATGGGTGGAGACAGAGAGATGGGAGGGACCATAGAGGCGGGTGGAGCCAGAGAGGAGGGTGGAGCCAGAGAGATGGGTGGAGACAGAGACATGGGAGGGACCATAGAGGTGGGTGGAGCCAGAGAGATGGGTGGGACCAGAGAGGAGGGTGGAGCCAGAGAGATGGGAGGCACCATAGAGGCGGGTGGAGCCAGAGAGATGGGAGGGACCATAGAGGCGGGTGGAGCCAGAGAGGAGGGTGGAGCCAGAGAGATGGGAGGGACCATAGAGGCGGGTGGAGCCAGACTTACGCATTTCATCTCCCGCTCGGTGAATATCCTCTGCAGCAGGAAGATGCGCAGCGGGACGGTCAGGATCAGGACGAAGGGAAACGCCAGAGACGCCGCCGTGGACATGACGACCCAGAGCACCGCCAGGCAGAGGAACTGCAGAACCGTGAAGAGATGCATCCGGAGGGAGCGCACCTGGAGGATGACCATGACACTCAATACAAGAACCAAAATCTGCCCCTCCCCCATCCCACCCACTCAGCGGAGAGCCAATCATGGTGATGTCATATGTGCGCACCTTCTTCACATACATGACGTCCGGGTGATGTTTTGGGGGTTTTAGCAACAACTTAAATCGCTCGTAGAACTGGATTCCATTCAGCGAGGTGACCCCCATATACAGGAAGATTCCAAAGAGGACGGCCAGGGGGATCTGACGGAGGACGTCCCCAATCACGATGGAGAGACCTACGGGGGAGAAGAGTTCACAGTGAGAGCCCCGAGGATGAAACATTCTGACCCCTCCCCCAATACTGAGGGGGCCCCCTTCTCCTGACCCCTCCCCCTCCCAATACTGAGGGGGCCCCCCCTTCTCCTGACCCCTCCCCCTCCCAATACTGAGGGGGCCCCCCCCCTCCTGACCCCTCCCCCTCCCAATACTGAGGGGGCCCCCCCTTCTCCTGACCCCTCCCCCTCCCAATACTGAG
>NW_017310504.1:9854-15017 GCF_000935625.1 Nanorana parkeri | reverse complement strand
CAGAGAGATGGGTGGAGACAGAGACATGGGAGGGACCATAGAGGTGGGTGGAGCCAGAGAGATGGGTGGGACCAGAGAGGAGGGTGGAGCCAGAGAGATGGGAGGGACCATAGAGGCGGGTGGAGCCAGAGAGATGGGAGGGACCATAGAGGCGGGTGGAGCCAGAGAGGAGGGTGGAGCCAGAGAGATGGGAGGGACCATAGAGGCGGGTGGAGCCAGACTTACGCATTTCATCTCCCGCTCGGTGAATATCCTCTGCAGCAGGAAGATGCGCAGCGGGACGGTCAGGATCAGGACGAAGGGAAACGCCAGAGACGCCGCCGTGGACATGACGACCCAGAGCACCGCCAGGCAGAGGAACTGCAGAACCGTGAAGAGATGCATCCGGAGGGAGCGCACCTGGAGGATGACCATGACACTCAATACAAGAACCAAAATCTGCCCCTCCCCCATCCCACCCACTCAGCGGAGAGCCAATCATGGTGATGTCATATGTGCGCACCTTCTTCACATACATGACGTCCGGGTGATGTTTTGGGGGTTTTAGCAACAACTTAAATCGCTCGTAGAACTGGATTCCATTCAGCGAGGTGACCCCCATATACAGGAAGATTCCAAAGAGGACGGCCAGGGGGATCTGACGGAGGACGTCCCCAATCACGATGGAGAGACCTACGGGGGAGAAGAGTTCACAGTGAGAGCCCCGAGGATGAAACATTCTGACCCCTCCCCCAATACTGAGGGGGCCCCCTTCTCCTGACCCCTCCCCCTCCCAATACTGAGGGGGCCCCCCCTTCTCCTGACCCCTCCCCCTCCCAATACTGAGGGGGCCCCCCCCCTCCTGACTCTCCTCAATGAGCCCTTGACAGCCGGGTCCCTCCCCCCCAAACACACAATAATCTGTCCATCCAATCTGCAATTGTAATGACACCCGACATACAGGACACGGGAAGTGGTACTGAGCAGAGCCCATATTTGCTCACCAACAAGTATGGCGACCAGCAGGCCAGTCACTCTCTGCTCCTTCACCTCTTGGATCTTTGGTTTGTCTCCGGGGGCCACGGCCTTACTCATGACAGTCAGTGCATTGGCATGCGTGACTGAGCGGACGGTGGTAGCCGCCATCCATGGCAATCCAAAGAGGGCGCATATCCCACCCATGGTGACAATCAGCAGCAGGTCCAGGTGAAATCCGGAGCCCTTCACCAACATCCGCTCCTTCTTACTAATAATTAACCTGTCGGGAGATACGAGGAGGAGGAGTTACCTCAACAGAACAACGTCCCCCATGACATCACTGCGAGAATGGAGGAAGGACGTTGGGGGAGATTGTGGACTTACGTGGTGATCTGCGTCTCCATAAATATCAGAATGTAGACCAGGACCGCGGGAAGGACGCTCGCAAACATCATCCACACTGGAAACGGCTCCACAGACCCCAGAGGGTTCATGACCCAACCGCGCTTCTCCGGGGAGGTCACCTTGAAGCCACTGGGGACGCTGAGTTTCTGCAGATAGAAGGACCTCACAGGGGTCAGAAATCCAGGTTGGAGGATGGGAACACCTCTCATGGCCAGTTAGGGACACGTCTCTTACCTGAGTGTAAGTGTCGGTGATACTGAAGTCCAAGAGCACCATGATAAGAATGGCAATAGGAACCCCAAAATCTCCAATGATACGGCGGACCTAAGACACGCAAAGCATCAGAGTATGTTCAGACATCTAGAATTCAGGCTTGAAGAGTAGCGGGAGGGACAGGAAGAGGTGGAGTCATACAGAGAAGAGGTGGAGAGAAGAGGGATGGACAGTAGGAGGTGGAGTCATGCAGAGAAGAGTAGCGGGATGGACAGGAAGAGGTGGAGTCATACAGCGAAGAGTTGAGGAGTAGCGGGATGGACAGGAAGAGGTGGAGTCATACAGAGAAGAGGTGGAGAGAAGAGGGATGGACAGTAGGAGGTGGAGTCATGCAGAGAAGAGTAGCGGGGTGGACAGGAAGAGGTGGAGTCATACAGCGAAGAGTTGAGGAGTAGCGGGATGGACAGGAAGAGGTGGAGTCATACAGAGTAGAGGGATGGACAGGAAGAGGTGGAGTCATACAGAGTAGAGGGATGGACAGGAAGAGGTGGAGTCATACAGAGCAGAGGGATGGACAGAAAGAGGTGGAGTCATACAGAGTAGAGGGATGGACAGGAAGAGGTGGAGTCATACAGAGTAGAGGGATGGACAGGAAGAGGTGGAGTCATACAGAGTAGAGGGATGGACAGGAAGAGGTGGAGTCATACAGAGTAGAGGGATGGACAGGAAGAGGTGGAGTCATACAGAGTAGAGGGATGGACAGGAAGAGGTGGAGTCATACAGAGTAGAGGGATGGACAGGAAGAGGTGGAGTCATACAGAGTAGAGGGATGGACAGGAAGAGGTGGAGTCATACAGAGTAGAGGGATGGACAGGAAGAGGTGGAGTCATACAGAGTAGAGGGATGGACAGGAAGAGGTGGAGTCATACAGAGTAGAGGGATGGACAGGAAGAGGTGGAGTCATACAGAGTAGAGGGATGGACAGGAAGAGGTGGAGTCATACAGAGTAGAGGGATGGACAGGAAGAGGTGGAGTCATACAGAGTAGAGGGATGGACAGGAAGAGGTAAGTAATGGTGGTGGGGTAGTTTGTGACACTTCGATGGTATGAAGATGAGGTTTAGAAGCCATATGTTTGGATTATTGAGGAAGCCGCCATGCTCTGTCTGGGAAGGAATCGCGGGGTAGGGAGCAGTTTTGAAGAATGGGAATGGTTGGAATAGGAAGTGATAATGGAAGTCCCGGCCGATATCTCGGTGCGCTTCTCCTGTGGTGACTTGTGATATCAGTGACAGAACGATAACATGGGCTAGGGTTAGGAATCAGGTTTGGGGTTAGGCTCCTTGGTAAGGTTTAGGTGTTTAGGTTTGGGTAAGTTAGATTTAGGTTCCTGAGAACGATTTCTGTGACATAAGAGACAATGTGAGCGCCTCGGTTTGTAGACACCGATAGATATTAGGACCGTACAAGAGTCCAGCAGCCACTCACCCTTCCAGGAAAGAAGTTACTATTCTTCAGTTTACGCAAGAAGAAAGCGATGAAGAAAGTGCCGGCCATGAGCACCAGAGAGAGGAGCGCCGTGTTCGGCTGTCCCAGAATGCGGGGGGGCGTTGTAGTACTGTTCTGTAATGAGCCGCTGGTCACATTCACTTCCTCCCATTCGGTCAGGTTTTGTGGATTACAGTTGGTAAGAGGATGTTCCTGAAAGACCTGAAACCAAAAAAGCCAGAAAGTGAGGATTCCCGGGGCCGGGGGTGGGATGGAGGACAAAGGAAGACAAAGAGCTGAGGTGACGGACGAGGAGTGAAATCAGATGACTTAGGTGGTAGGACCTCCGGATGGCGGGATCCATAGAAGCGTCTGATGGGAACGAGGAACGTCTCACCTTGAATAGCTTGTAGAAGGTCTCGTAGATGAAGATGAGGGAAATAAGAATGGAGAAGATCTCTTGTGTAAAACGAGAGACAAAGCGGACCAAGAAACTTCCTTCGCAGGCCACGGTGGCCACTACAATGACAATCAGCCACACGCCAATCCACACACGCCCAACCAAGTATTCCAGACCGTTTGCAGAGCAGAACTGGAAGGCATGAAAAGGAAGACCGACCATTAGGATGTTCCCTCAGTTACAACATCAACATGACAAATCTCCGTCTCTTTCTTCTACATCTTCATTCAACATGTGACCCAAATCTACCGACCAATCCCAGAATCCCCCTACTGCACATTAACAGGTTCACCTCATCAACCTTCATCTACTTCCAGGCTCCCCGCCACAAGTGTCCCAGGTGTCATCTATTCTCCCATAACTCCTCCTCCCAAGGCTTCCCAGGTGTCATCTATCCTCCCATAACTCCTCCTCCCAAGGCTTCCCAGGTGTCATCTATTCTCCCATAACTCCTCCTCCCAAGGCTTCCCAGGTGTCATCTATCCTCCCCTAACTCCTCCTCCCAAGGCTTCCTAGGTGTCATCTATTCTCCCATAACTCCTCCTCCCAAGGCTTCCCAGGTGTCATCTATTCTCCCCTAACTCCTCCTCCCAAGGCTTCCCAGGTGTCATCTATTCTCCCCTAACTCCTCCTCCCAAGGCTTCCCAGGTGTCATCTATTCTCCCCTAACTCCTCCTCCCAAGGCTTCCCAGGTGTCATCTATTCTCCCCTAACTCCTCCTCCCAAGGCTTCCCAGGTGTCATCTATTCTCCCCTAACTCCTCCTCCCAAGGCTTCCCAGGTGTCATCTATTCTCCCCTAACTCCTCCTCCCAAGGCTTCCCAGGTGTCATCTATTCTCCCCTAACTCCTCCTCCCAAGGCTTCCCAGGTGTCATCTATTCTCCCCTAACTCCTCCTCCCAAGGCTTCCCAGGTGTCATCTATTCTCCCCTAACTCCTCCTCCCAAGGCTTCCCAGGTGTCATCTATTCTCCCATAACTCCTCCTCCCAAGGCTTCCCAGGTGTCATCTATCCTCCCCTAACTCCTCCTCCCAAGGCTTCCCAGGTGTCATCTATTCTCCCCTAACTCCTCCTCCCAAGGCTTCCCAGGTCTGCTCTCCTTATCGACATTCACCGGGTGACCTTTTATACAAAGCTTACCGTATAAAAAGCTTCTTCAAACACCAGTAAAGGTCCCGAAAATCCAACAACAAGTAGTGGCTGTGCCCCCAGTAGACAAAATATCACTCCTTGTAGGCAAGTTCCAATGATAAGCTCTGATACCCCAATCAAGCCTTTCGTCTTCTCACCTGAGGAGGAAACATGGGGTGTGAAAGCGTAGAGCATGCCAGACAGACGCGGCGGGACGGACAGACATGTTCCATGGAGAGACACAACACGTAGAACCGATCACAGAGAACATACAACTCACCCAGAAGTCCCCCAAAAGTAATGGCCGGAGACAGAGCTGCAAAGTAAATGAACATGACAGCAGCCATGCATTGTGGGTCCAGCGCATCACGGATGTCACTGACATATTTGGGATAACGTCTTTGGATATCTCTTATGAGGCCCCCAAATGGCCTGCCAGTCCTCCGTAGGGGATCGTCGTCCCCTTCGCCTGACACGGCTGTTTTTGTGAGAAGAGCTGAAGATAACAGAG
>NW_017310504.1:9300-9764 GCF_000935625.1 Nanorana parkeri | reverse complement strand
AATGGCCGACGCTGATCTCCTGGATGTTCCTGGATCCCAGCACCCCACCCCAAATATGACTTTAGATAGCCTATCCCGAGGCTGGCTCCATGGAAGGACCAATGTGACTGACACACCCCAAGCGGGCTCTACGCTGACTTGTGAATCTTCCCTCCACGTTCCACCGTCCAATCACTGACTGATGGAGGCAGACCTGTGTCATTGTTTAGGAGGAGCAGGAGGCTCATCTGGGTCACCTTTACCTTTGGTCGTTCTGGGTTCTTCCGACACCTTCTTCTCATGGCCCTGGCGTCTTCGGAGCATCTCTCTCTGGAAGAGGGCCACGGATCGCAGAAGCTCCTCCCCCATCACCTCAGAGGGCGGCAGCACCACGCTGCAGTCTAAGAACTCATTTATGGCAATCAGAAGATCCTGGCGATCATCAGCGAGGTAGGCAGCCTCGTGGAAAGACTAGGGGGGGGGGG
>NW_017310504.1:8493-9244 GCF_000935625.1 Nanorana parkeri | reverse complement strand
GACCCGGGGCCTGAAGAGGAGTAGGGATGGGCCCAGGAGACAGAGAGAGTGGAGGAGGTGACACAAAGGGGGGCGCACAGGTAATAGGTAGATATATCAGACAAAGAGGTCTCCTGTATTCCAGGTACACGCGGATCTTAGTATCTGTCTATTGTAGAAAGAGAAAGAAGGGTCATGTGACTGGAAGACTCACCTTATCTGACATGAGGGTAGAGATGGACCTTCCGATCTCATGATAGTCTATATTGGATGTGCCGGGTCCCAGAAGAAGAAAGAGGAAACGCACCGGAATGGGAACTTCCAACACAGAATCCAGCTCCACCGCCTCCTGCAGCCGCACAAACGCCATGGTGGGCTGATCGAGGAACTCTACGCACCCTGGACAGGAAGCACAGGAAATGTCACTCAATAGTGGGCCCGAGGGGCCGCCCCCACAGAGACCGGATTCGGTTCTGGAGCCGATACAGTGACCGAAATACAACGTTCCCTTCAAATCTCTCAGAACTTACTCATTGAGCAGGAAAATCAACCGACCGACCGACCCACCGACCGACCAACCAACCCACCAACCAACCCACCGACCCATCAACCAACCGACCCACCAACCAACCCACCAACCAACCCACCAACCGACTGACCCACCGACCAATCAACCCACCAACCAACCCACCAACCGACTGACCCACCGACCAACCAACCGACCGACCAACCCACCGACCAACCCACCGACCCATCAACCAACCGACCCACC
>NW_017310504.1:5423-5885 GCF_000935625.1 Nanorana parkeri | reverse complement strand
TAAGAGAACCTGTAGTCATGTTTGCCTTTCCCTCACAATGGCCGACGCTGATCTCCTGGATGTTCCTGGATCCCAGCACCCCACCCCAAATATGACTTTAGATAGCCTATCCCGCGGCTGGCTCCATGGCAGGACCAATGTGACTGACACACCCCAAGCGGGCTCTACGCTGACTTGTGAATCTTCCCTCCACGTTCCACCGTCCAATCACTGACTGATGGAGGCAGACCTGTGTCATTGTTTAGGAGGAGCAGGAGGCTCATCTGGGTCACCTTTACCTTTGGTCGTTCTGGGTTCTTCCGACACCTTCTTCTCATGGCCCTGGCGTCTTCGGAGCATCTCTCTCTGGAAGAGGGCCACGGATCGCAGAAGCTCCTCCCCCATCACCTCAGAGGGCGGCAGCACCACGCTGCAGTCTAAGAACTCATTTATGGCAATCAGAAGATCCTGGCGATCATCAGC
>NW_017310504.1:0-5407 GCF_000935625.1 Nanorana parkeri | reverse complement strand
GGGGGATAGACATGGGGAGGATCACAAAGGCGCACAGACAGGTGACTTGGAGGACCCGGGGCCTGAAGAGGAGTAGGGATGGGCCCAGGAGACAGAGAGAGTGGAGGAGGTGACACAAAGGGGGGCGCACAGGTAATAGGTAGATATATCAGACAAAGAGGTCTCCTGTATTCCAGGTACACGCGGATCTTAGTATCTGTCTATTGTAGAAAGAGAAAGAAGGGTCATGTGACTGGAAGACTCACCTTATCTGACATGAGGGTAGAGATGGACCTTCCGATCTCATGATAGTCTATATTGGATGTGCCGGGTCCCAGAAGAAGAAAGAGGAAACGCACCGGAATGGGAACTTCCAACACAGAATCCAGCTCCACCGCCTCCTGCAGCCGCACAAACGCCATGGTGGGCTGATCGAGGAACTCTACGCACCCTGGACAGGAAGCACAGGAAATGTCACTCAATAGTGGGCCCGAGGGGCCACCCCCACAGAGACCGGATTCGGTTCTGGAGCCGATACAGTGACCGAAATACAACGTTCCCTTCAAATCTCTCAGAACTTACTCATTGAGCAGGAAAATCAACCGACCGACCGACCCACCGACCGACCAACCAACCCACCAACCAACCCACCGACCCATCAACCAACCGACCCACCAACCAACCCACCAACCAACCCACCAACCGACTGACCCACCGACCGACCGACCGACCCACCAACCAACCCACCAACCAACCCACCGACCCATCAACCAACCGACCCACCAACCAATCAACCCACCAACCAACCTACCGACGAACCTACCGACCCACCAACCAACCAAACCACCAACCAACCGACCCACCCACCGACCCACCAACCAATCAACAAACACACCAACCCACCAACCAACCCACCGACCCATCAACCAACCGACCCACCAACCAATCAACCCACCAACCAACCTACCGACGAACCTACCGACCCACCAACCAACCAAACCACCAACCAACCGACCCACCCACCGACCCACCAACCAATCAACAAACACACCAACCCACCAACCAACCCACCGACCCATCAACCAACCGACCCACCAACCAATCAACCCACCAACCAACCTACCGACGAACCTACCGACCCACCAACCAACCAAACCACCAACCAACCGACCCACCCACCGACCCACCAACCAATCAACAAACACACCAACCCACCAACCAACCCACCGACCCATCAACCAACCGACCCACCAACCAATCAACCCACCAACCAACCTACCGACGAACCTACCGACCCACCAACCAACCAAACCACCAACCAACCGACCCACCCACCGACCCACCAACCAATCAACAAACACACCAACCCACCAACCAACCCACCGACCCATCAACCAACCGACCCACCAACCAATCAACCCACCAACCAACCTACCGACGAACCTACCGACCCACCAACCAACCAAACCACCAACCAACCGACCCACCCACCGACCCACCAACCAATCAACAAACACACCAACCCACCAACCAACCCACCGACCCATCAACCAACCGACCCACCAACCAATCAACCCACCAACCAACCTACCGACGAACCTACCGACCCACCAACCAACCAAACCACCAACCAACCGACCCACCCACCGACCCACCAACCAATCAACAAACACACCAACCCACCAACCAACCCACCGACCCATCAACCAACCGACCCACCAACCAATCAACCCACCAACCAACCTACCGACGAACCTACCGACCCACCAACCAACCAAACCACCAACCAACCGACCCACCCACCGACCCACCAACCAATCAACAAACACACCAACCCACCAACCAACCCACCGACCCATCAACCAACCGACCCACCAACCAATCAACCCACCAACCAACCTACCGACGAACCTACCGACCCACCAACCAACCAAACCACCAACCAACCGACCCACCCACCGACCCACCAACCAATCAACAAACACACCAACCCACCAACCAACCCACCGACCCATCAACCAACCGACCCACCAACCAATCAACCCACCAACCAACCTACCGACGAACCTACCGACCCACCAACCAACCAAACCACCAACCAACCGACCCACCCACCGACCCACCAACCAATCAACAAACACACCAACCCACCAACCAACCCACCGACCCATCAACCAACCGACCCACCAACCAATCAACCCACCAACCAACCTACCGACGAACCTACCGACCCACCAACCAACCAAACCACCAACCAACCGACCCACCCACCGACCCACCAACCAATCAACAAACACACCAACCCACCAACCAACCCACCGACCCATCAACCAACCGACCCACCAACCAATCAACCCACCAACCAACCTACCGACGAACCTACCGACCCACCAACCAACCAAACCACCAACCAACCGACCCACCCACCGACCCACCAACCAATCAACAAACACACCAACCCACCAACCAACCCACCGACCCATCAACCAACCGACCCACCAACCAATCAACCCACCAACCAACCTACCGACGAACCTACCGACCCACCAACCAACCAAACCACCAACCAACCGACCCACCCACCGACCCACCAACCAATCAACAAACACACCAACCCACCAACCAACCCACCGACCCATCAACCAACCGACCCACCAACCAATCAACCCACCAACCAACCTACCGACGAACCTACCGACCCACCAACCAACCAAACCACCAACCAACCGACCCACCCACCGACCCACCAACCAATCAACAAACACACCAACCCACCAACCAACCCACCGACCCATCAACCAACCGACCCACCAACCAATCAACCCACCAACCAACCTACCGACGAACCTACCGACCCACCAACCAACCAAACCACCAACCAACCGACCCACCCACCGACCCACCAACCAATCAACAAACACACCAACCCACCAACCAACCCACCGACCCATCAACCAACCGACCCACCAACCAATCAACCCACCAACCAACCTACCGACGAACCTACCGACCCACCAACCAACCAAACCACCAACCAACCGACCCACCCACCGACCCACCAACCAATCAACAAACACACCAACCCACCAACCAACCCACCGACCCATCAACCAACCGACCCACCAACCAATCAACCCACCAACCAACCTACCGACGAACCTACCGACCCACCAACCAACCAAACCACCAACCAACCGACCCACCCACCGACCCACCAACCAATCAACAAACACACCAACCCACCAACCAACCCACCGACCCATCAACCAACCGACCCACCAACCAATCAACCCACCAACCAACCTACCGACGAACCTACCGACCCACCAACCAACCAAACCACCAACCAACCGACCCACCCACCGACCCACCAACCAATCAACAAACACACCAACCCACCAACCAACCCACCGACCCATCAACCAACCGACCCACCAACCAATCAACCCACCAACCAACCTACCGACGAACCTACCGACCCACCAACCAACCAAACCACCAACCAACCGACCCACCCACCGACCCACCAACCAATCAACAAACACACCAACCCACCAACCAACCCACCGACCCATCAACCAACCGACCCACCAACCAATCAACCCACCAACCAACCTACCGACGAACCTACCGACCCACCAACCAACCAAACCACCAACCAACCGACCCACCCACCGACCCACCAACCAATCAACAAACACACCAACCCACCAACCAACCCACCGACCCATCAACCAACCGACCCACCAACCAATCAACCCACCAACCAACCTACCGACGAACCTACCGACCCACCAACCAACCAAACCACCAACCAACCGACCCACCCACCGACCCACCAACCAATCAACAAACACACCAACCCACCAACCAACCCACCGACCCATCAACCAACCGACCCACCAACCAATCAACCCACCAACCAACCTACCGACGAACCTACCGACCCACCAACCAACCAAACCACCAACCAACCGACCCACCCACCGACCCACCAACCAATCAACAAACACACCAACCCACCAACCAACCCACCGACCCATCAACCAACCGACCCACCAACCAATCAACCCACCAACCAACCTACCGACGAACCTACCGACCCACCAACCAACCAAACCACCAACCAACCGACCCACCCACCGACCCACCAACCAATCAACAAACACACCAACCCACCAACCAACCCACCGACCCATCAACCAACCGACCCACCAACCAATCAACCCACCAACCAACCTACCGACGAACCTACCGACCCACCAACCAACCAAACCACCAACCAACCGACCCACCCACCGACCCACCAACCAATCAACAAACACACCAACCCACCAACCAACCCACCGACCCATCAACCAACCGACCCACCAACCAATCAACCCACCAACCAACCTACCGACGAACCTACCGACCCACCAACCAACCAAACCACCAACCAACCGACCCACCCACCGACCCACCAACCAATCAACAAACACACCAACCCACCAACCAACCCACCGACCCATCAACCAACCGACCCACCAACCAATCAACCCACCAACCAACCTACCGACGAACCTACCGACCCACCAACCAACCAAACCACCAACCAACCGACCCACCCACCGACCCACCAACCAATCAACAAACACACCAACCCACCAACCAACCCACCGACCCATCAACCAACCGACCCACCAACCAATCAACCCACCAACCAACCTACCGACGAACCTACCGACCCACCAACCAACCAAACCACCAACCAACCGACCCACCCACCGACCCACCAACCAATCAACAAACACACCAACCCACCAACCAACCCACCGACCCACCAACCAACCCACCAACATCTACTGGGAATCAATAGGGTTCCGTTATATGCAAAGCTCCGGCAATACAACTCTACGGCTCTTCCAACAATGACCATCCCACCTGGTGTGCAGGTAACACCGGCCTGACGCAGGAGACGGGCTGCGGGCCCGCGTTGGTACATAGTGACTCACCCACAAGCACCACGCTGGCCTCAGCGTTCTCCGGAATCTTCTCCAACAGTTTGAGTTCATGTTTGGACTTGGAGCGTTGGATCGGGTGCAGGGACGCCAGAGATTCTCTCTGGAGAGACACATTGCTCCAGTCACAATGACAGCCAGACACCCCCCTCCCCCCCCACACGCCAATGGACACGCCTCACCTCCCGTTCTATGTCGATCTTTGTCTCCTGATCTGATGGATCTCCTCCCATTAACGGGTCTGTTAGGTTGGGTTCACTGTGCTGAGAAATGTGATTGGTGCCGTGATGTCCGAGCAGAGAACCCAGACTGGCCGCCGAAATGTTCCGTGAAAACGTGTCCTTCTCATCACTCGGGTGACTGAAACACATGAAATACCGTCAGTCCGTGTATGTATGTGTGTATGTATGTATGTGTGTGTGTGTATG
>NW_017310503.1:2954-19840 GCF_000935625.1 Nanorana parkeri | reverse complement strand
TACCCCCTTTCTCGCTCCTTCTCCTCCCCTACCCCCTTTCTTGCTCCTTCTCCTCCCCTACCCCCTTTCTCGCTCCTTCACACATTCTGTGTAATTCCCACTTTCTCACATTGTCTGTGAGAGAGACAGTGACACATATTGGG
This sequence comes from Nanorana parkeri, assembly GCF_000935625.1. Lineage (NCBI taxonomy): Eukaryota > Metazoa > Chordata > Amphibia > Anura > Dicroglossidae > Nanorana > Nanorana parkeri. The sequence continues at coordinate 19,697 of NW_017310503.1, read as the reverse complement.
GGGAGTTTAACAAAACTGGAGCAGAGATAATCTGGAGCAGTTGCCCATGGCAATCAAACAGCTTCTCTTTTCAGTTTGTTCAGTTAAGATTTGAAAATGAAAGATATAAGCTGATTGGTTGCCGTGCACAGGTGCTCCAAATTTTGTCTGCTCCACTTTTGATTAATTCCCTTCATTGTGTTGTATTGTGTGTGTCACTCTCTCTATTACCTTGTCTCATACTCTGTCACAGAGAGTATGTGACGCACACTGTATCACACTTCTGCCTGGCTTCTCTCTCTCTGTCACTTTTCCTCCCCATGTTTCCTTTCTCTGTCACATTTTTCCCAATCTATGTCACACTTTTCCACAGCTTTTCTTCCTCTCTCACTTTCACCTGCTTTTCACCCTCTTTGCCCCACAGTCACCATTCTTCTCTCCTTCTCTGGCACACTTCTACCCTCTCATCTTCCTCTCTGGTACTCCTCCCCCCTGATTTTTCTTCCTGTCACATTTGTTTAGTCTGTAACACTTTACCCCACCCCCCACTTCTCCCTCTCTCTCTCACACTTTCCCCCTCCGCTTCTCTCCCTCTCTCTCTCACACTTTCCCCCTCCGCTTCTCTCCCTCTCTCTCTCACACTTTCCCCCTCCGCTTCTCTCCCTCTCTCTCTCACACTTTCCCCCTCCGCTTCTCTCCCTCTCTCTCTCACACTTTCCCCCTCCGCTTCTCTCCCTCTCTCGCTCACACTTTCCCCCTCCGCTTCTCTCCCCCTCTCTCTCTCTCTCACTTTTTTTCTTTTGCTTTTTTTAAAATGTCTGGCATGCTTTTCCTCTGCTTTACTCAACACTAATGGCAGTGGTTGCATCAACTTTAAAAAAAAATACACTGAGGACAATAACTTTAATCAAGCAAATCATGAAATATGGATTGTAACCTTTTTAGAAGGGAAAGTTCATTCCTTTATTTCAGTTTTTCCCTGGAAAAAAGTCTGCTAAGCTGGTTTAGAGCTTTGTTGTAGTTCACGTTCCAACACTTTTAAGAGTCGTTTTTGTGAATAAACTGTAAAACAGGGTTTTTTTTCTGCTTGCTCTATAGATTAAAAATATATAATTATTTTCCTCGCAGGACATAATCTCAGGCCAGCAGACTGAGAGCGATCGTCACTAGGGTTGGTTAACGCCGCAGTTAACCCATTACCCACCAAACTTCCACTGCCACCATGTATTTTTTGGAATACAAACCGTGCCCAGCAACTTCTTTGCTGTTTAATATATATTAACAGCAAAATAAAAGGGAATAAAAGAATACTTAACAGTCCTGGAATTGCGAGTTCTGACAGAGTTCAAGAAGCAAAGTGGGAGTCTGCAGGGCTCTTCTTCAAGCAGACTTCTGGCAGATAATGTCCAAAGATTAAAGGGGAACTCTTCTGCGATGTTCAGACTTCTAGTTCCTCGATGATGTTTTACACCAATAGCTACTCTAGTTGCCAACACAGAATATTTTATAAACCCCTTTTTGGACGGGGGTCCCGGAGCCAGCCCCTAGGCAGGGTTGGGACAGGAAAGCAGGCTGAGGATGAACCTTTAGTTTACCTATCCCTGCCCAATTCCAAATTAATAAAAATGTAACTTGATTTTCCAACTCGGGTTTTATGACTTTAGAGAGAATGCGAGGTCACCACCTCTCCAGACCTGATTGTTGATATAAATTGTCCACTGGCAAATATATGAATGTTTGGTGCCATGTCTTTAATTAATGACAGCCATAAAAGGCTTAAGAGAGATATATTTTGGAATTTCACTCGGACTGGGCAATAAAAGATCACAGCCAGAGAGCATCTCTTCTGTGGAATGTGGAGGGACCTGTCAATTCTAAATGAAGACCTGCATGTGCTCTGAACTGGGGAACAAGAGAATTAAGACTCAGACCCCCCTTATCGTCGCAATGTATGTGTCTTGTTTGTAAAATAAAGGACATCCATTTGAAAAGGGTGTGTGTATGTTTTTTTTCCTTAAAAAAAAACCCAACATAGTCACTAAATAATAGAATTAAATTGTATGCTCGGAAATAGTGCACTCTTTTGGGTTAACGATCATACAGTATTACCCTCAGTCACGTTGGTTGAATTAGCACATGGATAGCCATGTGAGCAGTAATGCCACGTCAAGGCTTCAACACTTGTTGCTGACCATTCACACCCCTTTCATGCCTCCATTCAGAAAACTCATGGATCCGTTCACACAACTTGTTTTACTTTATTTACACACCTTTCATGCCTCCATTCACCCACAAAAAGCACACCTCATTCTTTCTGTACATCAACACTTACATGCCCACTACTCACAACACACACATATCTACATTCACACACAGAAGCACACACCATACTTTTTATGCATTAACACTGCAACACCTACTGCAGACCATACACACCTTTAGTAGCCCCATTAACCCATAACAGTTCACACCATTCTCGCTGCTCATACACTGCCATGGCCCCACCTGTAGTTTCCCCGACGGAGCTACGTCTCTGTACCTATAATACCAGGAGACTTAATGTTCCTTCCAAAATGGGACAGATTCTATATCATCTGCACAAAACATGAGTGCACATAGTCCTGTTCCAGGAAACGCATTTCCAAACTAACCACGCTCCCTCATGTGCCAACAGGTACTTCACCTCCTGGTAGCAACGACATCCAGAAGTCGCAGGAGGTCTCAATTGCTATCCACAAATCTCTTCCACCCGTGGTGATAGACCATAAGCCGGATGAGTTTGGTCGGTATCAACTGCTTAAGCACTCACTCTGGGGTCGAACCTACACCATCGCTTACTTACTCCCGTGTGGTCTTTTTTTGCTGCAGCCTTCATATCCATTTATTTATCACGATGCACATTACATTGTACAGTCACTAATATTTGTTCACATTATATAGTATATCTTTCTGTGTTGGCGCTGCATAATCGAAAATCTATCTGCTCTCTCTTTTGCCAAGCTTCACAAAGTCAGGGGACAGCTCTCGTTTCTCTGCACCACATCGCTCCTATAGCATATACTACTTCTTCACCTCCCACTCCTTGTTGGACTGGGCTCCCTCCTGCAATAATGGTCCCATGATTTGGTCCGGCCATGCTGCGGTTACTTTGTCCCTGCAGGTTCCTCAGGCCCCCACTCGGGAATGGACATGGCCGCTGAATGAATCTTTGTGCTCCGATCCACAATGTGCTTCCGCACTCCCGGAAGGGATCACCCAATTTCTTGGATCCCACTCATCTCCAGTTGGAGGCGGTCCTGCGGGGACTCTTAATCAAACAGGGTTCCAGGCATAAAAAATAAATGTCTAGGCGGGTTCGGGAAGCCATCCAATGCCTTGCGGCGTTGGAGAGTGAACACAAGCGCTCCCCTTCGTCGGAGCTTCTATTACGCACCTCCCAAGCCCGCCTGAAATTATTAAATCTTGATCTGTCGACACGTACCTATCAGGCTAAACTGGCGACCAGGGCTTTACGAAACTCGCAATAAATGTGGGTGGGACCTCGCACGGACGCTTCACCCGAGAGTTGCATCCGTTCCCCGACGGGTGACCTTGTGAACTCCCATGCAGAGACCTGCAGTGCTTTTGCTGAGTTTTAAGCCTCTCTGTACAATCACCCGACGCTCCGTCCTCTAGCCAAGACGCCAAGGTATCAGCCTATGTCCATGACACTGCCCTTCCTGTGTTGGAAGACCCTGAGGCGCTAGAATCTCCCTTCACCTTGGAGGAGTTGCATGAGGCCCTTAAATCCGCACCTACAGGCAAGAGCCCCGGCCCAGACGGCTTTACTGGGAAATTTTACAAACGGTTCTGGGACACACATACTAAAGAACCCCTGCGCGGGTAATCACATCGTTTTGTGAATGTTAATTTAATAAAAGTGGGCAAGGAAGCCCTTAAAAGAAGTGATAAGCGAGTAGACTCGAGTGCTTGAGGAAAGTCCAGTTTAGACAATCTAACGCCTTATCTGCGTCAACCGATAGGAGGCAAAGCTGGGTGTTGGACGTTTGGGCATAGTGCATCAGTAGCAAGGTCCGAAATGGTGTTATCCCGCTCTTCGCGTCCCTGGACAAATCCCACGTGGTCGGGGTGGATCACCCCTGGGAGAAGAGGTTTCAGTCGGTTAGCAATCATGTTGGCAAACAATCTCACATCAACATTGATTAAGGAGGCCGGTCTAAAATTCATACAGAGAGTGGTCTTTGTCTGGCTTAGGCATCAGTGATATGTGTGCTTCCAATGTAAAAACGGAGTAAAAAGGAATACAGGGGGAGAGAGTACAGGGAGAGAGAGAGAGAGTACAGGTGTGTCTCCTCTCTCCCTATTCATTCATTAAGGCATCGGGGATGTCTGTTTGCATGCTGTTCATGTTTGATTGCGTTATGTGTTTAGACTTCTTGAACTGTATATATACTGAGCTGGTCTTCAATAAAGCAGATCCCTGTTGGAACTTACATACAGCATGCCTGGTGTTTGTTCTGAGCTATCACAACTGGATTCGAACAGCACATAGCTGTAGTTCGAATCCCGGATTATCGGACGATCGAAGAATCAGACGTGCGGTCTGACATCCGATCCAATAGGAGCAAAGGAGTGCTGGGAGAGTGGAACCGAGCAAGCAGGGGCTCGTTACATTGGTAGCAAGCGGTGGGATCTGCTCTCCAGTTACTGGGACACTCCAAACCACCACAGGGAATGACCAGCTATGCACCCTGCAGGAGAGACACGCTGAAAGACCTACTTGAGAGCCGAGGAGGGACCGCTGGGACAAAGAGCAAGGCCACCCTGATCAGTGAGCTAGCCAGGATGGATCAGAGGGATGGTGATGCTGGACCCCGGTCAGTTGGAGACTTGTTTCAGCAACGAGTTCGACAGCGGTTGGCGTTATATTGTGCCAACCCATCAGAGACTGCCATACAGAATGCCATTAGAGGCATCCAGTTGCAGGATGAGCGACAAGCGAGAGAACTAGAGCGGCAACATGAGTGGAGAATGGCGCAACTACGGCAATCAGAGACAACACCTAGAGATACAGCGCCTTTCCGTAAGTTGCCCTTTCGAGCGTTTAAACTATTTAAGATGGAGATCCAGGGAGAGGAGGTAACCAACCTCTCTCCCCAGCAGCAGATGGAACTACTAACCCCAGCAGAAGAGCTGGCATCAGGGCAGAGTGCTGCTATTCTCTGCCCCGCACCTATAGCCCCCCTGAAGCTCCTGCCAGAGATGGCGGCCAACCCCATTTCTTCGTCACCATCTTCAGGCATGGGATAGATTTGAATGCAGAGGAACCGCTGTCCCATCCACTCCCAGCTGAAGAGCTGGCAACAGTGTTCCAGGGAGAGGAGGCAGCTGACCTCTCTCCTCAGCAGCATTGTGGGTTCCAGGGACTAGCTGTAGTTCGAATCCCGGATTATCGGACGATCGAAGAATCAGACGTGCGGTCTGACATCCGATCCAATAGAAGCAGAGGAGTGCTGGGAGAGTGGAACTGAGCGAGCAGGGGCTCGTTACACAGGGGGAGAGAGAGAATACAGGGAGAGGGAGAGAGAATACAGGGGGAGAGAATACAGGGAGAGACAGCAGGGAGAGAATACAGGGAGAGAGAGAGAATACAGGGAGAGAGAATACAGGAAGAGAGAATACAGCAAGAGAGAATACAGCAAGAGATAGTACAGGGGGAGAGAGAGAGAATACAGGGGGAGAGAGAGAGAGAGAATAGAGGGGGAGAGAGAGAGAGAGAATAGAGGGGGAGAGAGAGAGAGAGAATAGAGGGGGAGAGAGAGAGAGAGAATAGAGGGGGAGAGAGAGAGAGAGAATAGAGGGGGAGAGAGAGAGAGAGAATAGAGGGGGAGAGAGAGAGAGAGAATAGAGGGGGAGAGAGAGAGAGAGAATAGAGGGGGAGAGAGAGAGAGAGAATAGAGGGGGAGAGAGAGAGAGAGAATAGAGGGGGAGAGAGAGAGAGAGAATAGAGGGGGAGAGAGAGAGAGAGAATAGAGGGGGAGAGAGAGAGAGAGAATAGAGGGGGAGAGAGAGAGAGAGAATAGAGGGGGAGAGAGAGAGAGAGAATAGAGGGGGAGAGAGAGAGAGAGAATAGAGGGGGAGAGAGAGAGAGAGAATAGAGGGGGAGAGAGAGAGAGAGAATAGAGGGGGAGAGAGAGAGAGAGAATAGAGGGGGAGAGAGAGAGAGAGAATAGAGGGGGAGAGAGAGAGAGAGAATAGAGGGGGAGAGAGAGAGAGAGAATAGAGGGGGAGAGAGAGAGAGAGAATAGAGGGGGAGAGAGAGAGAGAGAATAGAGGGGGAGAGAGAGAGAGAGAATAGAGGGGGAGAGAGAGAGAGAGAATAGAGGGGGAGAGAGAGAGAGAGAATAGAGGGGGAGAGAGAGAGAGAGAATAGAGGGGGAGAGAGAGAGAGAGAATAGAGGGGGAGAGAGAGAGAGAGAATAGAGGGGGAGAGAGAGAGAGAGAATAGAGGGGGAGAGAGAGAGAGAGAATAGAGGGGGAGAGAGAGAGAGAGAATAGAGGGGGAGAGAGAGAGAGAGAATAGAGGGGGAGAGAGAGAGAGAGAATAGAGGGGGAGAGAGAGAGAGAGAATAGAGGGGGAGAGAGAGAGAGAGAATAGAGGGGGAGAGAGAGAGAGAGAATAGAGGGGGAGAGAGAGAGAGAGAATAGAGGGGGAGAGAGAGAGAGAGAATAGAGGGGGAGAGAGAGAGAGAGAATAGAGGGGGAGAGAGAGAGAGAGAATAGAGGGGGAGAGAGAGAGAGAGAATAGAGGGGGAGAGAGAGAGAGAGAATAGAGGGGGAGAGAGAGAGAGAGAATAGAGGGGGAGAGAGAGAGAGAGAATAGAGGGGGAGAGAGAGAGAGAGAATAGAGGGGGAGAGAGAGAGAGAGAATAGAGGGGGAGAGAGAGAGAGAGAATAGAGGGGGAGAGAGAGAGAGAGAATAGAGGGGGAGAGAGAGAGAGAGAATAGAGGGGGAGAGAGAGAGAGAGAATAGAGGGGGAGAGAGAGAGAGAGAATAGAGGGGGAGAGAGAGAGAGAGAATAGAGGGGGAGAGAGAGAGAGAGAATAGAGGGGGAGAGAGAGAGAGAGAATAGAGGGGGAGAGAGAGAGAGAGAATAGAGGGGGAGAGAGAGAGAGAGAATAGAGGGGGAGAGAGAGAGAGAGAATAGAGGGGGAGAGAGAGAGAGAGAATAGAGGGGGAGAGAGAGAGAGAGAATAGAGGGGGAGAGAGAGAGAGAGAATAGAGGGGGAGAGAGAGAGAGAGAATAGAGGGGGAGAGAGAGAGAGAGAATAGAGGGGGAGAGAGAGAGAGAGAATAGAGGGGGAGAGAGAGAGAGAGAATAGAGGGGGAGAGAGAGAGAGAGAATAGAGGGGGAGAGAGAGAGAGAGAATAGAGGGGGAGAGAGAGAGAATACAGGGGGAGAGAGAGAATACAGGGGGAAAGAGAGAATACAGGGGGAAAGAGAGAATACATGGAGAGGTAGAGAGAATACAGGGAGAGAGGGTATATAGAGGGGGGTATACAGAGAGGGAGGGTATACAGAGAGGACTATATACAGGGGGAGAGAGAGAATACAGGGAGAGGTAGAGAGAATACAGGGAGAGGTAGAGAGAATACAGGGAGAGAGAGAGAATACAGGGAGAGAGAGAGAATACAGGGAGAGAGAGAGAATACAGAGAGAGAGAGAAAATACAGAGAGAGAGAATACAGGGAGAGAGAAAAAGAATACAGGGAGAGAGGGTATATAGAGGGGGGTATACAGAGAGGGCTATATACAGAGAGTGAGGGTATACAGAGAGGACTATATACAGGGGGAGAGGGGGAGTATAGAGAGGGGGAGAGGGTATACAGAGAGGGCTATATACAGAGAGAGAGAGGGTATACAGAGAGAGAGAGAGAATACAGGGAGAGAGAGAGTATACAGGGAGAGAGAGGCTATACAGGGAGAGAGAGGCTATACAGGGAGAGAGGGGCTATACAGGGAGAGAGGGAGGTATACAGGGAGAGGAAAAAAGAGAGGGTATACAGAGAGGGCTATATACACAGAGAGAAAGAGAGAGGGTATACAGAGAGGGGGAGTGTACAGAGAGAGAGGGTATACAGAGAGGACTATATACAGGGCGAGTATAGAGAGGGGGAGAGGGTATACAGAGAGGGCTATATACAGAGAGAGAGGGTATACAGAGAGGACTATATACAGGGCGAGTATAGAGAGGGGGAGAGGGTATACAGAGAGGGCTATATACAGAGAGAGAGGGTATACAGAGAGGACTATATACAGGGCGAGTATAGAGAGGGGGAGAGGGTATACAGAGAGGGCTATATACAGAGAGAGAGGGTATACAGAGAGGACTATATACAGGGCGAGTATAGAGAGGGGGAGAGGGTATACAGAGAGGGCTATATACAGAGAGAGAGGGTATACAGAGAGGACTATATACAGGGCTTACAGAGAGAGAGGGTATACAGGGCGGGAGGGGGGTATATACGGAGAGGGGGAGTATACAGAGAGAGAGGGGGGATATAGAAAAAAAGGCACAGGGAGGATATAATGTAATACAGGGAGAGAGAGAGAATACAGGGAGTAAAAAGTAGATGGACAGATGGAGTGAGAGGGGAAGAGAGGGCGACCTACAGGGGGGAAAAAATCGTGTGATCCGCTTATAGACTCTTGCTCTGTAGCTGCTCCTATTCATTTCCCAGTTCACCTGTCCTGCTTCCTGGTCACATGTTTCCTGTGACATCACAGGGCAATCTGCAGGCTAGGAACTAGCCGCTACCCTACCCCCAATACTACGGTTATTTACAGTTGCGCGACTACGTCATTTCCGAAGCCCGGCAGAAATTTTGTTTTTTATTTAGAGGCGGGCGGCAGTGGCTTCAGTGCACTTTGCTCTCAAATGCAAAAAATTACACGGGGGGCGGGCTGCTCCTACAAAGTGCACTGTAAAACCTGCAATGGATTTGAGGAAGCTAGAAGGATTTTTTTTTAAAGGTGTACTGTATCCGGATTCGGCATGAAGCGCCACCACAACATTTTTTAAATGCATGAGAGTAGATTGTGTTTACTACCGTAGCAGGTTTGCATTACAAGGTGGCAACCCGAATCTAGCAGCTTTGCGTAGATTAGAGGGCTGGCTAGACGAGGACTGATAGCTGCTACTGCTTCCCTAATTGATTGTAATGTCTATTACATTTCACCTATCCCAGTGAGTGCTCAGGTGGAAAGTCTCAATACTGGATTATATGTGCGCTGCAGTTCTTACCAGGAAATAAATATCACAGAGGGGAATTTATCAAAACTGAAGCAGAAAAAATCTGGAGCAGCTGTGTACAGCAACCAATCAGCTTCTCTCTTTTATTTTCAAATCTTAACTGAACAAACTGAAGAGAGAAGCTGATTGGTTGCCCTGGGCAACTGCTCTAGATTTTGACTGCTCCAGTTTTGATAAATTCCACTGACAGTGTTTTCTAGCAATAGTAAAACAGTAGTATACATAGGGGAATCTATCAAAACGGGTGCAGACAAAATCTGGAGCAGTTGCGCTTTGAAAAAAAAAGCTGGAAGCTGATTGGTTGCAGTGAGCAACTGCTCCAAATTCTGTCTGCCCCAGTTTTGATAAATCCCCTTCACAGAGTTTCTTATCATCATGAATTAAAGTGTAACTGCATATCTGTCCCTGATCCAATTAGATAACACTCACTTAAATTGCTTGCAATAGAAAAATTGAGGATTCAAGTCCTGTGTGACGGCGCTCTCCTGAGGGATGGGGTTTTTTTTTGTTTTTCTGTTTCTGACTTTCTCAGAACTTTTGATTGGGTGGGGGCTTTGTGGAGGAGGATGGTGTTGAGATGGGGGTGGCGTGCGGCTTCAGTTCAAAATGGACCTTGGTGTCCACTTGGTAAGGGTGCAAAACAGAAAAAAACAAAGTCTGAGGCGCAACTGCCCTTGGAGTTGAATAGGTGAGGGTATGGCAGGGGTTAAATGGGCTGGGGCATGCAGTTAACCCGAGAAGCAGTTTTTTGCCCCAGCCCATTTAACCCCTGCCATACCCTCACCTATTCAACTCCAAGGGCAGTTGCGCCTCAGACTTTGTTTTTTTCTGTTTTGCACACTTAAATTGCTTGGCCTTTGGTCAAAACTTTTCATAGCTGGGCCTCTGTATGCGCTGTGCAGTTCCTCAATGGGCTTTTATATGAATGTGTATTCTCTTGCAGAGCCAAGTTGCCTAAGGAATCTTAAAGCGGAAGTAAAATATCCTGTTAAAAACTACTGACAGGCAGTTTTTTTTTTATAGCAGAAGAGACCGTGTAAGACTCCTCTGCCAAAAATCTACCAGCCTGCCAGAAATATTTATTTTTACTGTGCACTGAGCCGTGCATGTGCAGCTCAGCGCACAGACTCGGCGTGCCGAGATGAATGAAGTCTCGTGCGCATGCCAATCAAAAGGCCGAAAATTTCATACCCTGGAAGAAGACAGCACAGCGCTAGAGGGGATCGTTTACATGGTAAGTCAGCCATAATGTGCTAATATACTATGGAAAGCAATTATCAAAACTGGAGCAGACAGAATCTGGTAATAGTAACCAATCGGCTTCTCTCTTCAGTTTGTTCAGTTAAACTTTGAAAATGAAAGATAGAAGCTGATTGGTTGCTATGCACAGTTGCTCCAGATTTTGACTGCTCCAGTTGTGATAAATTCCCCTCTCTGTATACTAGAGCATTATGGCAAAAAAACAAAACAACTTTTGCTTTACCATCCAACACAATTCCAGCTGTCAGATGTCTGTCTCCCTACTGCATGGTGTGGCTCTTTTCGCCAGCACTTGCATCACTAGGGGACACAGTAGTGATATAGGAGCTTTCAAGTGGAACCACAGTACGTGGTGAGGGACACAGACATGTGATACCTCTTGGCACAAATAGACAGTGGCATAGGATCTTTTTATTTTTAGTTTAGCAACTGATTTGGTTTAAACTACCATAATTTCATTAATTTCTTCCAAAATTCCTGTTAAAATGTCCCCTTTTTTGGTTTGTTGTATAGATCTGTCAAAATAAATTTAATATTTAACTGCAAAAGATGTTTATATTGCACTAAACATTTAACCTATTCTTTATATTATTGTGCTGGTTATTTAAAAAGCTCATATAAAAGGACACGTATTGCTGAAAATAGTGAGTAGCACAATTCTTAGAAAGTTTGGAGGTATATACACTGTAAGCTTTTCTATTATTTTTTCTATTCTAATAAATGTATTGGCTAGGGGACCAATGGTGATCAATGAAGGTACAACGGGCACAATTGGTGCAACAGCAACTACTAGATTATTAATAATTTGTAAATCCTGTACAAATCTATAAGTTCCATCAATCTTTTTAACTGGATTGACAGGCGTGTTATATGGGGATACAATTTGGACCAAGATCCCTTGTTCCAAAAAGGATTTTTCTAGAGGACGAATCCCATCCTCTTTTTTCCTTGCTAAGGGGGTACTGTTTTTGATATATCGGTGTACTTTCTTGTTTTAATGTAGCTTTGCATGTAGTACAGTTAATGTATCTAATGTCTAATTTATTTATAGCCCACACTTTAGGATCCAATGTATTGAAATCCTTAATGTCTTCATACTTGTCTTGATAAAGACAATAGGGAGATTTCACATTATTCCACCCCCCTCCCCCCTTTCATCCATCAAGATCGTCACATCTAACTTCCCTAACAAATCTGTTTGAGTCAGAACCCCATTTATTCCCATTTAAGGTTTGCATGCTACTAATGCTCCCTCATAATATTCCACTTGTATGGAAGACATAGTAGCTCCTGTGTCTACTATGAAGGGTAATAATAAATAATTTACCCTTAATTTCAATTGAGGAGATTCTGTATATTCCTGAGAGAGCTGAGGGCACATAAAGGGGATTCCTTCTGGGCATCCCTATGCTCGATTATTTTGCCATTGCAATTGATATTTTACTTTAGGTGGGGGTGGAGGAAGCAATGTTGTTTCCTGGGGAACAATAAATGTTTGTTGCATATGTTGGATTGACTCCCATTGTGGAGTATTTTGTTCTCCATATAGGCACTGATTTCTCCAATGTCCTTGCTGTCCACATCTAAAACAGACATCATTCCTTTGTGTGGAGCTTCTAAACCTTCCCCCTCTACCCCATCCTCTAAAACCCCCTCTCATATTCCCTCTATACTGACCAGAAAAATCCCTTGTTCGTGCATTCCTTGGATCACAGTTTTGTAATCCCTGAAAATGTACCTTTGTGAAATGTTTTGGAATGTCCAAACATCCTGCGGAATCCTCCATAATTTTAGCTTCAAAATCTTTAGGATTTGAAGTAGACCAATCAGAAACAAGCTGCTTAACCAGCAGGGTAATCTCTGGTTTTAATCCTTGTTGTTTTTTAGCAAATAATTTTTATTGGTATATAACATATCAACAATTGCAATACAAGTATAGCCCTCCAAGTGGGCGTAAAAGAGCACATTGGAGAATGAACATCAGAGATCCAAGTATATGGACTATAACTAACCATTGACCAACACAATTGTATTAAACTAGTCGCATTTCCCCAGCCCTGACAATAGAGGAACGTCTACACCACCCTAAGTGAATCCTACAATGAGACTGATGCAGCACTACAAATACTTTTGAGAGAAAAGGCATAGTTACAAAAATGAAAAATACAATAAAAGATAATAAAATAAAAGACAAGACAGGGACCTGTACCTTGATATCCCAGGTTTGGGTGATTTAGAAAATGCCTTACCCAGGGAGCCCTAAAGAACATCCAGTGGACCCAGAGATCCTGCTATCTTGGATTCCAGGTACCACTTCGTATATTGGAATAGCGACATTAGATCTTTCAATTGGCCTACTGGTAACTCCGTCAAAAGGAATGTAGACCAGGTGGTAAAGAATTTGGTTGTGTGTTCATGGGTGACTTGGGCCTCTAATTTGTCAAGTGCCATCAATTTGTGCAGGAGGACTTTCAATGAGTCTAAGGAAGGGGGGGCGGGTATTAGCCAGTTTATCAGAATGGTCTTTTTTGCCGTCAACAGACATAGGTATTCCCACCTGGAGAGGCATCTGGACGAGTCTGTGGAGGGGGAAGTGGGTAAAGAATGAAATAAACATGTGACCGGTGTGGTTGACCTTAGACTAGATATAAGACAGGACCGTAGACCAGAAGTGTTGAATCTTGGGGCACAACCATATCAAGTGGTCCAGATCGGAGTATTGGGCCTGGCATTTAGGGCAGGCAGTTGGCCAATGCGAGGGAGTACATGTGTATCTCAAATTGAAAGCATAAAATGCTCTGTGGATCAACTTGAACTGAATCTCCCTCCATGTTTCGGAGATGATAGCCTTCCTTAGCGAGAGCCATCCGTTGAGTAGCAGATGGTCTGTTTCCTCCACCGGTAGTTGGAGGAACATCGCCCATCTATGGACATGGTTAGGAAACACGGAGGGGGAGTCAGGGCATACAGATGTCCTGATGTCTGCCAAAAGGGTGGAGAGAGAAGCCTTCTGGGTTGGTGAAGCCAAAAGCCTATAAAAGGATGTGTGCGTCACCATAGACCACGGGGTCCCATAAGTGGTTTGTAATTCCCTGAAAGATTTGCATACACCCTGGGACAACAATAGGTCCTTGAAAATGCATATACCCCTCGTTTTCCAACACTGGAAGATGATGGAGTCCCTACCTGGGGCAAATGCCGGGGACAATATGATAGGCATCAGGGGGGAAATCACACCAGGGATTGTATACAGCTTCCGGACTTCCCTCCAGGCTATTACGGTGTCTCTCAGGAGGATATTAGTTTTAACGTGTGTGGGAAGGGCCTTCCATGGCGTTTGAAGGATACCTGATAAGGACCAGGGAGAAACCATATTCTGTTCCAGTTCTGTGTCGGTAAAATGAGCAGTGCCATTTATCCAGTCTCGCATGTCTAAAGAGACTTGCCAAGTTATACAGTCTAACGTCAGGTAGATTTGCCCCTAGTAGAGACTTGGGCCTTTGGAGTTTGCGCAATGCTATACGGGGGCGTTTCCCTCTCCATATGAAAGTAGAAAAGGCTTTGTAAAGCATGCGAATATCTGTATGTTTAATGAGGAGGGGTATCGTCTGCATGGGATACAGTAATTGCGCGAAGCTGATCATGCTTATCAAGTGGCATCTACCCAGTATGGACAAAGGGAGGTCTCGCCATTTTTGTAGTTCTTGTGTGATTCTCCTAAACAAGGGGGCATAGTTCAGATGGTATAAGTCCGTGGCCCTACTAGATAGATTAATACCTAAGTATGTGATGGATCGTCTTTGAATCTGTATGGAGAACTCGGGCGGCCAGTGAGATGTATCCAGGGGGGAACCCGGGGACAACGGTAAGAGTTAACTCTTGCTGCAGTTGATTTTTAACCCCGAGAACGAGCCGTAATGCGTAATAAGTTGTAAGACGGCAGGTACCTGGGAGGCAGGGTCAGATAGCACTAAGATGATGTCGTCTGCAAAAAGGGCTAGTTTCACCTCCCGTCATCCCAGGGAACACCCCTGAAAGGCCGAAGAGGATGAGAGTGCTCGGGAGAGTGGTTCCAGTGCCAAATTAAAAAGCAAGGGTGACAATGGACATCCCTGCCTCGTCCCCTTATGCAATGCAAAGGGGTGTGACATAGCAGAGGAGGTAAGTATGCGGGCCTGAGGGGAGGTGTAGAGAGTATGTACAAAGCCCAAAAAGGCGCCCGAGAAACCCATACGTTGCATTACCATGGAGAGCCATCGCCAATTTACATTGTCAAAGGCCTTCTCCGCATCCAATGATAAAAGGGCCATAGGATGCGAGGAAGGTCCGTCTAACCGGTGATTTTCTAAATGTAAAGCATGCGAATATCTGTATGTTTAATGAGGAGGGGTATCGTCTGCATGGGATACAGTAATTGCGCGAAGCTGATCATGCTTATCAAGTGGCATCTACCCAGTATGGACAAAGGGAGGTCTCGCCATTTTTGTAGTTCTTGTGTGATTCTCCTAAACAAGGGGGCATAGTTCAGATGGTATAAGTCCGTGGCCCTACTAGATAGATTAATACCTAAGTATGTGATGGATCGTCTTTGAATCTGTATGGAGAACTCGGGCGGCCAGTGAGATGTATCCAGGGGGGAACCCGGGGACAACGGTAAGAGTTAACTCTTGCTGCAGTTGATTTTTAACCCCGAGAACGAGCCGTAATGCGTAATAAGTTGTAAGACGGCAGGTACCTGGGAGGCAGGGTCAGATAGCACTAAGATGATGTCGTCTGCAAAAAGGGCTAGTTTCACCTCCCGTCATCCCAGGGAACACCCCTGAAAGGCCGAAGAGGATGAGAGTGCTCGGGAGAGTGGTTCCAGTGCCAAATTAAAAAGCAAGGGTGACAATGGACATCCCTGCCTCGTCCCCTTATGCAATGCAAAGGGGTGTGACATAGCAGAGGAGGTAAGTATGCGGGCCTGAGGGGAGGTGTAGAGAGTATGTACAAAGCCCAAAAAGGCGCCCGAGAAACCCATACGTTGCATTACCATGGAGAGCCATCGCCAATTTACATTGTCAAAGGCCTTCTCCGCATCCAATGATAAAAGGGCCATAGGATGCGAGGAAGGTCCGTCTAACCGGTGATTTTCTAAAACCATAAGAATCTTACGTATATTAGAGACTGCTGACCGACCCGACACAAAACCCACCTGATCAGGAGATATCAACTTCGGCAGCACGTTAACCCTTGTATAAAAGCCTGGATATATATATAATTCCTTTAGGGCGCATGAATGGAAATTGGAATCATCCATTTCTGGTTTAGTTTTTAGTTGTTGTTTTCTTTCACTTAAAGCAAAGCGAGGTGGCTTAGGTGGGTCTGGGAGTTTCCCTTTACCTTGGGAATTACCCATTCTATATAAAAACAAACAAAGCAAAGCGGCTCTATAAGTAACAATTAGCTTTGTTCCCTTTGCAGTCAACACTGGAAGGAGTAGCTGTACTGAGCTTATGTGAAGCTCCGACAAATCTTTTCAACTCATCCAGGTAGCTTGTAGCTTTAAGACTACAGTAGGAGCAAAACTCCTATTCTGTTATCTTTTGGCTGCCACTTGCGTTCATCAGTACCAGGTCATCAGGTAAATACCCTAGCCGGCTGGCGGTCTGATTATGTAATTTTTTTTTCTATTTTTTTCTTTTCGTTTTTTTACTTTCAAATTTCCCGCCGGTTCCGCCCCCCTGCGACGCGGACGCTCGCAAGGGATGGAACCCGGAAGACAGATGCCGGCATCGGCTGGAGGACACAGCAGGGATTGTGGACAATGTAAATAACGCGCTGTGTAATCCCGAGTGTGGCTCGAGGGTTACTGCTTTTGGTAATGAAAATTAACCCCGTGCCACACTCGGGATTACTGCCAGGGAGGTTAAACAACAAGATCATCTAATTAGCTGTGCAAGCAGGAAACACCTTCCAGCGGTTATATATATACAGGTGAAACTCTAATAATTAGAATATCATGCAAAAGTTCATTTATTTCACTAATGCAACTTAAAAGGTGAAACTAATATATGAGATAGACTCATTACATGCAAAGCAAGATAGTTCAAGCCATGATTTGTCATAATTGTGATGATTATGGCTTACAGCTCATGAAAACCCCAAATCCACAATCTCAGAAAATTAGAATATTACATGCAATCAATA
>NW_017310503.1:2239-2634 GCF_000935625.1 Nanorana parkeri | reverse complement strand
TTATGGAAAGGGTGCTGGCTAGTGTTCTGGGCTCCAGCTGGGAAGAGGAACAGAGGTGTTCAGGAGTCAGGAGGACTCCACCCAGTCGTCAGAGGGGAGCCAGGTGGCTGTGTGTGCTGGAGGCACCTCGTAGACAGGTGAGGAGACAGAGAGCCAGTGACACATGAGGGATGTGTTTGAGTGCCCACGAGGGGAGAGGTCAGGAAGGTCGGTGACCCTAGGACCGCTACGACACACTGCTGAGAGAGCAGAGTGAGGGCTCATAAGCGAATCTACTGAGCCATATAAAGGGAACTGTCTTATGTTGCTGCTGATGCAAGATATATTTCTGTTTGCCCTAAATAAACTGCATTTGATTTGACTTACCTGGACTACAGTGGAGTGTCCTTGTTACA
>NW_017310503.1:0-1457 GCF_000935625.1 Nanorana parkeri | reverse complement strand
GAAATCTCCATTCCTGGGTCCATGCTTTGGTAGGGACCAGCACCTGTTTGTGCACCTGTGTACATCCCTCATGAAGAGTGTGCTGGGATGTGTTCAGGGCCCCACCTGTGAGTCAGGAGAGCTCCACCCTGGAGTCAGTGTGAAGGCCAGTGCAGCAGGGAGCTGCGGGTTTGTGAACCATATTGAGAGGATTGGCATGTTATTGCCGTTGTCTGGAGGAACCAGACAGTGGCCCTAAAGATTGAGGCCGGAGCAGCAGTGCTGCAAGAGAGACTTATGAAAAGACTGGGACACCTTGAGTGTACGGGACAACTCGAGGATTGGTGAGCCCTTATCTGTTATATGCTACAGCAAGCTATTTATGTTGGATTTCGTGTTATCTACCGTTTTGAAAGCAAATAAACTGCATTTTACTTGCACCTCCGGTCTACAGTGGAGTGTCCTTGTTACAATATATATATATATATCAGACAGATGGACATAAAACAGGAACAAGATCATTAAACAAGAACAAAAAAAATAACCTTTCTCCTTTTATACACCTTGGTGAAACAAAAACAAAATGGGCCAGTAATTTTCCCAGGAGTCACAGTGAAGACATATCAGATATTGTGAAGTACTTCCGGAGATGCAAAAGAAAAGCTTACTGAATCTTGGGCAAGACCTGGGAGTACAATAATTCATGTGTCAGAGAAGAGGGTAAATTCGAGGTGGAGGAGTAAAGACTAAAATGTTTCTGAAAAAAAAGCAAAAGGGACCAATTTTGTTGGAGGAGCTCATTGTTTTAAAAAAAAGCAAACTTGTCGCCCATAGAAGTTATCTCTTCATGTATGGCAAGAGTAATAATATGCAATTGTTTCTTGTGAGTGTAGCGCTCACCCCCGAAGGAGCCGCTGAATAACCGGGTATTTCTATCCCCCTACACCAATGTACCGCCCAAATGTGGATCCACAGCACACCAACACAGCTTTGAACAGTTTTATAGCAGATTTAATCATAACACAACATATGAAAGCAACTATGGCAATAGTATCAATTGTGAACCAGTGTGCTGCGCTTGGTATTGTGATACGTGCTATATTTATACCACAAACGAAACCAATATAAGTGATCAAATCCTACTTGCAACTAAATGCAATCCAAAAGTGCATATGTGCATGAACGTTAATAAATACACGTGTCATATAAATATGGTGAAGGTACGAATATAAAACTGATAGGTTAAATATGATAAGTTAAATAAGTTAATGAATAATGCATATGTGTGCCATATAGTGAAAATACAATGTGGATACTAAATGGTTGAATTATAATTATATTATAATTGTATAATTATTGTAATTATAAACCAGGTAAATTAATCAGTCTGGCAATCGGCAACAATAAATAAAAAGGACAATAATTTGAAGGAAGATGCTTTTGGATTGCATTTAGTTGCAAGTAGGATTTGATCACTT
>NW_017310502.1:21407-21745 GCF_000935625.1 Nanorana parkeri | reverse complement strand
GGACTCTCAGGTGGGCTATGCAGGGTCTATGATGGGCTATGTAGGGTCTATGGTGGGCTGTGCGGACTCTCAGGTGGGATGAGAGTTCTCAAAAGGGGTCCCGGTCAGTCTCGGCAGGTGCAGGTGGTGTGGATTCACAGTAAGGAGGAGATTTGCTGCCAGCGCTGTACACAGTCACGATTCACAGAACTGCTGCCGGTACCTTGCTGGGGACTTGAGGGCTACATAAAATGTCCTGGTGGGCCAGATTCAGCCCACGGGCTCTGTATTTGACACTGTGCTGTACAATATATACACCATACTATTCCACTGTCTACACTGTGCTGTATGCTATATAC
>NW_017310502.1:10414-13099 GCF_000935625.1 Nanorana parkeri | reverse complement strand
CAGCGTACAATGTCAGTCTGCAGCTAACAACGCTGGCCTAAAACCTATAATAAAAAGGGCAGAAATTTGGGGGATACATCCAGAATTCAATCCCTAAGAGAACACTGGTCTGGCCTCATCTTCAATATGCAGTTCAGTTTTGGTCACCAATCCACAGGAGGAATGTCCTTAAAGGAGAACTATGGGGTCAGTGTTTTGATCACACAGAGCAGATTGGAGAATGGAAGTTCTCCGGTCTGCTCCCCACCCTGAAGTCATTTGCCCATTGTCCTGAGTCCACCTGAAGAGCCGGGGGTCCTTGACAAACACAGCTGGGAAGGGGGTTAAGGAGAAAGCAGGTTGCTACAAGTGATCTGGGCAACTGTACAGCTACCCAAATCACTTGTACAAAACAAGCGGCGGCTCCCCGGCTCTACATAGCCCAACTTTCCCACAGAAGGGCTAAATGGAGAGAAAAAACAGAACACCTGCCCAGCACCCAGAACCACATATCCCAGTATTTGGGCGATAGGAATCCCGCATTTTTGCAGGCGATACCAAACTGTGAATAAATGTCAGTTAAAGTACCGCAGCGCTGAACACTGAAAAATGGCCGGTACAGGAAGGGGGTTTAACACCGCGGATGTCAACTGGTTAAACGCTAGACAATGCGCTCAAAAAACGCGCGTAAAACGTGCACATAGGAAACGCCCAGGTGTGAACCCCGCCTTAAGAGTTTGGAGAAGGGAAACAAAATGACCAAGGAGGTCGGAGCACCTCAGATATGAGGAACGGTCACACAGATCACATTTATTCACTCCGGAGAAGAGATACATAATGGGGGATATGACCACAATGTATAAATAATAACTTGTATAGATCTTCCTCAGCCAGCACAACACACAGGACTATGGGAATTCCTATATTTGATGGGAAGGTGATCCAGGAATGTATCTGATCGTCAGTAGGGAGTAGGGAATCATTTTGTCTTTTTTATACTCTCACAGTACATTGACCTACGCTGGTAGAAATGTGCACACATCTGTCATAGTGTGGGGGTTGTTTTTGCCCCTCTCTAGATTGAACACATAAAACTCACACAGAGGTTAGACTTTGTAGATCTCAGTCTTTTTTTTCCAACCTTATCAACTATATATGTTCAGCACAGCAATGGATTTCTGACATGATTGCACTCAAACAGATAAAACAAAATGCTTTCATTGGTATATTCACTAGACCAGGGGTGTCAAACATAATTTCATTGCGGGCCGCATCAGCATTATGGTTGCCCTAAAAGGGCCGGGTGTACCTGTAAGACTATATTATAAACGTATATACTTTTTATCATATTTAATAATTGCCTCTGCATTCGATTATTACTTGTTTTAGTAATAACTTAGAGCGTAGAAGTCTAGGAAAAATAATGACAATTAGTGTAATAGTGCAGGTTCTATGCAGGGCCGCGCGGAGTCTGTGCAGGTCTGCGCTGGGTCTGTGCAGGTCTGCGCGGGGTCTGTGCAGGGCTGCGCGGGGTCTGTGCAGGGCTGCGCGGGGTCTGTGCAGGGCTGCGCGGGGTCTGTGCAGGGCTGCGCGGGCTCTGTGCAGGGCTGCGCGGGGTCTATGCAGGGCTGCGCGGGGTCTATGCAGGGCTGCGCGGGGTCTATGCAGGGCTGCGCGGGGTCTATGCAGGGCTGCGCGGGGTCTATGCAGGGCTGTGCCGGGTCTATGCAGGGCTGTGCGGTCTCACCATGGGCCCCGGTCAGTCCCAGCAGGTGCAGGTGGCTCAACCGATTTGTCCCATGCAGCTAGGATGTTGAGCTGCAACTGCCTGGAGTGAAATGTAGCACATCAAACTGCCTCTACGGAAACTAGCCTCAGTCCCAGAACTCTCATGCAAAAGAAGAAAACAAAAGAAGTTTCCTGGAATGTAGGAGCGGATAGAGAGCAGTTTCTGTGGCAAGAAGACCCTGGACAGGGTTGTGTCAGGCCTTCATGCTCTAGGCCAAGGGCAGTGAGATCCAGTCCAGGGCCCCCATGCCCCCCCTCCCCGAGCGGAAGGAGGGGGGGTCCTGAGAAAAAAATCTTGCACCAGGGCCCTTTGTTCCTTAGGTCTGCCACTGCAGGGGTCAACACCTTGGTTGACCCCTGCAGTGCAGAGCACAAGACTTAGCCACTGGAGTAAGACTTCTTCTTCTGAGGCATTTCCCCCATTGACTTCCCTGATGTACGTATCCAAGGATTCTTAAAAGATGTCCTCCAGCAAAGAGCATGTGCGTTAGGTGTTTCTTCTAGGAGAGCTCCACCAACCAACACTTTAGCCAAAGGATCAGCCACATATGGAAGGACAGAATGCTCATCTTAAAGATTTGAAAGAGTATCCACCAAGCCAACCACGCAGTACCGTAGGGCCATGGAAAAGCGCTCCAACTGCTTTCAGAACTTTAGGATCAGTCCATCGGGATATCTGGTCATAGCCTTGGACAAGACCAATAAAGTCTAACACACTGCCATATAGGCAACTGCGGGTGCAAAGTTGGGCCTGAAAGGGCAAATAAGGCCTTAAAGAGGGCTTCTAACCTATTGTCTACGTGGTCCTTTACAGCAGGATTGCTTGTATCGGCAGAGGCAGCGGGGACAGAGACCACTGCAAACAGCACCAGCGGGAAGGAGAGACTGTGGTGACTGCATTCCCCCGCTGCCCCCCCC
>NW_017310502.1:8341-10155 GCF_000935625.1 Nanorana parkeri | reverse complement strand
GCTTTCAGGTGCGTTCCAGTGCCTTTGCATACGTTTGCATGTATGTTGATGTGTTCCGTGGCGATCCAAATGCCGCTAAAATACGGCCAGCTGTATTCTTTCTGCCTGCATCAGAACAGGCTGCAGTGGTGTGAATAAAGCAATCCTATAGGAAAGCCAAACTGAACGGATTGATCACAACTACACCTGGCGTGAACTACCCCTTAGAACAAACAGATTGGTCTCCCCCTCCCCTTTTCCTGTTAAATATTAACTGTGAAACCCGTTGCCATTGTTTCCTCTACATTCTATTGTTGTCTCTTCTTATAACAATGTCGCTTGGCAGCGGACTGCGAACATGGAAAGGGTCACATGCAATTTCTGACAGCAGGCAGAGCGGACTCCGACATGTCCGGTACAGTCTGTGGGGTGGGGAGACATTACCGGACACTGACGTGACAGGCGGAGGCTTGGCAACTCAGCGACTAACCAGAGCAAGGTTCTCCCTCCCCCCTTCTCTCTGTAGTGCCCCCGGTGGGATCGGAAGGAGCAGTGATCACATCCCGGACATTACCTGACACACACAGCCGGTATGAAAATGGAGGTTTCGATAAATCAGCTTTTTCGACAGAACACCCGGACATCTCGGTGCAGCTCTACAGGAACCTGTAACAATAGATATATAGAGATGTCCAGTTCATGAACGGATCGTTCTTTTAAAGGGATTCTTTTCAGTGAACTGGAGGAGTCCATTCAGCTGATTGAGCTGACCCGTGTGAAGCAACTCAAAATTGTTATAAGACTATGTTCTACCTAGTCATGACATGTCAGTGTGTGATGTATAGCAGAGACGCTAGCTAGCAAGCTTGTAATATGATCCTATTGGAATGCACGGCATTGGGCACCACTCATTACGATGCGGGCGTATGGGTGGGAGGTGCGTTTGGGGTACCCTTCAAATGAATGGCAACGCAACACACCTCCCACACCAGAATGCACGGTAGGTGAGATTGCGTGGTACCGCGTGTTAATCGCACGGTACTAGTGTGAATGGGCCCTCAAAAACACTGACATACAAACACAACCACAGACACAATCTCTCACACAGATAATATAAAAAATGTTTTAAGATCCCCCAGTCTCCCTGCCTTCTGAGAACTGGAGCGGATCCTCAGCCTGGGGTCCAGTGTGGGCTGCTGTGCTGTGACGGAGCTCCATCCTTATGTGCATTGCTTGTACAGCTCCCTTGTGCACCCTGTAGAGGTGCCGGGAGCCAGAATGTGATGTCACTCCGGTCAAGGCACCTCTACAGGACACGTGAGGGAGCTGTAACCAATGCACGTATGGATGGAGCTCCCTAGTGGCCACACCCCCACCCCAATCTGACACTCGGTGCCGGGCAGCATATTTTGAATGGCCGTGTGGCGAGAGAACTGATAGTGCTACTCTAGGAGATTGTTGAGGAGCCTCTCGCCTGGAAAAGTGGAAGGCATGCCCGCGACCCACTGAACACAGGGTCGCGACCCACTTTTGGGTCACGACCCACCAGTTGAGAACCAAGGCCCTAGAGTGACAGCCAGGCTTTCGCCAGCCCCTCCCCTCCCAGCCCACCCCTGTAACCAATCACATCTCTGAGTCACAGTACACAGAGTCTAAGGGGTCTATTCACAAAGCTGCCAATGGATCTAGTCGTAGCTCCGGCTGATCCTTCGGCTAGCTTCGGCCCCAGGACCCCTTCGGTTTAGTAGAACTGAAGGGCTGCTGTATGGGCTATTCACTATATTCACTATAGCCCGTACAGCTCCCGAAGGTGGCCGAGCGGCTCAGTCGAGCCG
>NW_017310502.1:6542-7325 GCF_000935625.1 Nanorana parkeri | reverse complement strand
CCCCTTCCTGATCCGTTGTCGTCCCGGCCTCGCCCCGCCCCCTCCTGCTGCTCCGTCTCCTCTACCGCCGCCTGCTTGCCGCTTTTCTCTGCCTCCTTGCGGACTCCGTCCTTTGACACTGCCGCCTCCTCCACCCGGATGCCTGAGTGTTTTGGGGCAGCATTTTTGCCGCCCCCCTGAAATCTGCCGCCCAAGGCTAACGCCTTGTTACCCAGCAGGAGATACGCCCCTGTTTGTACGTAAAACGATGCCCCCATAAGATGCCAGTGTGCCACAGGACCCCAGATATGTACTATACAAAGCAGTATCCATATACCTTGTCGCACTCTTTACCGAATATCCCAAAAGTAACGGGTGCTCGTAATGACTGCGGAGGGCACCGCTCACAAAAGAACTCATATACAGATGTCACCAGCACTAAGATTCCATGTTAGTGCAAATTACCATTTTTTCAGTATAGGGTACGAGTACGATACCAAATGCCGATACCAGTGCTTTGTGCCCCAATTATCAGGAAGTCGGGCGGCAGGTCATGACCCATTGCCCGGCTTCCTGATTGCCTGTGAAGCCGGTGTTTCAGTGAAAGAACACCGACTTCAGAGGCTGGCTGACTTCCTGACCAATCAAGAATACGGGCGGTGAGTCATGATGTAAACCCGCCTCCTGATTGAAGCCAGCTTCCTAACCACTTTTTTCTAGGCAGCCTGGCTTCCTGACCAATCAGGAAGGTGGGCGGAACGTCATGACTCACGTCCCGGCTTTCTGATTGGTCAGGAAGCCAGG
>NW_017310502.1:1902-3634 GCF_000935625.1 Nanorana parkeri | reverse complement strand
TCATGACCCATTGCCCGGCTTCCTGATTGCCTGTGAAGCCGGTGTTTCAGTGAAAGAACACCGACTTCAGAGGCTGGCTGACTTCCTGACCAATCAAGAATACGGGCGGTGAGTCATGATGTAAACCCGCCTCCTGATTGAAGCCAGCTTCCTAACCACTTTTTTCTAGGCAGCCTTTCTTCCTGAACAATCAGGAAGGTGGGCGGAACGTCATGACTCACGTCCCGGCTTTCTGATTGGTCAGGAAGCCAGGCTGCCTAGAAAAAAGTGAATCCAGCTTCCTAGCCAATCAGGAAGCTGGACGGCACATCATGACGAGCCTCCCGGCTTCCTGATTGGTTAGGAAGCCAGGCTGCCTACCAACAAGTGAAGCCAGCTTCCTAGCCAATCAGGAAGTCCGGACAGCACGTCATGACCTGCCTTCCGGCTTCCTGGTTGGTTAGGAAGTTGGGTTACATTTTTTCTAGGCAGCCTGGCTTGCTGATTAACTTGAAAGCCAGCGTCACATTTTTCTAGGCAGCTTGGCTTCCTGACCAATCAGGAGGCCGGGAAGCGAGCCATGATGTACGACCCGCCTCCTGGCTTCCTGATTAATTTAGATACCGGCGTCACATTGTTCATAGGTATTTTTCGTGGCTTCCTGACCAATCAGGAAGTCGGGAGGTGGTTCATTACATGCCGCCCAGCTTCCTGATTGGAAAGAAAGCCAGCTCCAGTGGCGTCACCAGGGGGGTGTGGAAGGAGCGGACCGCACCAGCAGGCCCGGGGCTAGCGCAAGGCAACTCAGGCGACCGCCTGAGGGCACTGCAGGGTGAGGGCTTTGCGCAAAATGTCCTAAACAGGATGGGGTGGGGCAAATTTAGATGGGGGAGGGGGGGGCCTGAGTTTAGTCTTGTCTAGGGCACCACAAAACCAAAATACACCACTGGGTGACACCAAAATGACTGATAGTAATGGTCACGGACCGATTGCCCGACAGTGTCAGGAGAGAGAGGAGGCGACCCAGCGGCATACCTCATCCCGCCAGGTGAACGTCCCCTCCTCTCTCTGTCGGCGTCCACCACTAAGATGGCCGCCGGCAGGCATCAATAAGACATCCGCGAATGCGCAATGTCGTCATCGCGTGCGGCAATGTCACACGCATGCGCGAGCACTGCAGCACTGGGATATATAGTATCCTGGCTCCACAGGCATGCTGGATATATTTAAATGTTTTTAGGAAGGGAGGTTTATGTCATATTATGAAGTACAATAAAATTGTGATAATTTTTGATATACGTGTGGCGAGACTCTTGTGGGTTTGAGTACCACTGGTACTGGAGGTCTGAACATTTTGGGGGCTACTCACAACGGAGCCGAAGCATCCAACCGTAGCTTCCCAGCTAACAGGTGATAATGAGAAACGATGATGAAAGTAATTGTTCTCACTGACCACAATTTGACCTCCATACAGTGTGATGGGCAGTGAACTGGCCCTTTGTTTATAAAGTTTGGGGCCCCTGCCTTAGTACATTCAGTGTGAGCCCAGCCAGCAGGTGATAATGAGAAATGTGATTCTACATCCACACACCGACTCCTCTTATTATCAGTGTAATAATGTACTATAGAGAGGAAGATGAAATATTACCTACCCGATATATGATGTATGTCACTGCTGCCGATATTCCTGAGACACCAACAACGAGACCAGCGAGACCCGGCCTTCCTCTATATGAATCGGAATCTGTGAGAA
>NW_017310502.1:0-659 GCF_000935625.1 Nanorana parkeri | reverse complement strand
TCGGTTTCGTTTTTAAAATGTCCATTTCGGTGCACCTCTAGTGTGAAGACTATCTGGGTTGTAAGTCTGGAACCTGCAGTAGTAGTGACTTTGTTTCAATAATCTATTCTGTACCTTATATACCGCCTACCTCTCCAGTCTGTACTCTGTGCTGTACCCTATACAGTATACCGCCCACTGCTTCACTCCGCAGCATGTTATATACACTACCCCGCACCTCTCAGTACACTGTGCCATTCATGATATACTCAGTATATTGTGCTGGTTTGTTAAATATCCCACGTGGCTCCAACCTGTATGCTGTGCTGTACGTTACATACTCCACACACCTTCATGCATTCACTATACTCTTCTTTATCATTCAGACCGCTGCCTATTGGCCCATTTTACATTTCTGAACAAAGGAGTGCATTAGTCGTCACAAACTCTTCCGTCTCCAGGATGGGCACATCATGTGCATGAAGCAACATATTTCTTTTATTTACTGGCCTCACTCATCACACATTTGTGCCTGTAGAGTAACATGGTAGTATGGGGAGAATTGCTGTGTGATGCAGTATTCATGGGATGATGATCTTACCCAGCACATGTATGTCTGTAGAGGACATTATATATCCCGGAGCACAGTGACACCAGATCTTATACACACAGGAATCATC
>NW_017310501.1:15955-19855 GCF_000935625.1 Nanorana parkeri | reverse complement strand
GGAGAAAAAAGGAGGGACATCAGAGGGGGAAGGAAGGACACCTGAGGGGGGAAGAAGGAGGGACACCTGAGGAAGAGGTACAGAGAAATTTGGTTTCAGAGGACGGACAGTTGTGAGCTATGGAATCACTCCCGTGTATTGGCAACTGTAGCAAACAATTCTTAGTTGCTATTGGTAACTTACCCAAAGTGCATAATTGCTTAGGCTGACTACAGTAATCTGGTTTTGGTTGCTATGGGAGACTACAATAAGCTTAGTCTGGTTGCTAGAGGTTACTGCAGCACGGTGACTGGTCGTCATGGTGACCACAGTCAGTGACTCGCTCAGGCCTCAGTCCCATCTTTAGGATAACGCTCCTCCCACCTGGCGTGTCTTATTATACGTGACCGCCAATCCTGCCGCCTATTCCTCTGACACCGCCCGTACTGCAGGTGATGGGGATGCCGGAAGTTGTAGTCGTCGCTCCTCCTCCGTCAGTCAGATTCTCGTCCCTCGCACTACATTTCCCGGCACTCCCCGCGCTCCCAGAGCCTTTTCCGCAGCTGGGCGGCGGCAGCTTTGAGTTGCCATAGAGGCGCTTCTGACAGTTATTGCAGGATGGAGGTGAGAGGGGTCCGGGGCCACAGGCTCGGAAAGGGACACCACACTATCAAGGGCGGCCCCGGGGGGAGGACTGGAATCAGGGGGGACTTCTGAGGAAACCCAGGCTGGGATAGGGGACAGTGGGAAGAGCAAATGGACTTGTGAGGGGCACAGGACTAGAAGCACTGCCTGGCAGAGGGAGACAGAGGGGGAGACTGAGGACCAGAGAAACTTCTGTAAGCAGGAAGAGGGGAGACTGAGGCCTGGGGGGACTTCTGGAAGGAGGAGGGGAGACTGAGGACCTGGGGGAACTTCTGGGAGGAGGAGGGGAGACTGAGGACCTGGGGGAACTTCTGGGAGGAGGAGGGGAGACTGAGGACCTGGGGGAACTTCTGGGAGGAGGAGGGGAGACTGAGGACCTGGGGGAACTTCTGGGAGGAGGAGGGGAGACTGAGGACCTGGGGGAACTTCTGGGAGGAGGAGGGGAGACTGAGGACCTGGGGGAACTTCTGGGAGGAGGAGGGGAGACTGAGGACCTGGGGGAACTTCTGGGAGGAGGAGGGGAGACTGAGGACCTGGGGGAACTTCTGGGAGGAGGAGGGGAGACTGAGGACCTGGGGGAACTTCTGGGAGGAGGAGGGGAGACTGAGGACCTGGGGGAACTTCTGGGAGGAGGAGGGGAGACTGAGGACCTGGGGGAACTTCTGGGAGGAGGAGGGGAGACTGAGGACCTGGGGGAACTTCTGGGAGGAGGAGGGGAGACTGAGGACCTGGGGGAACTTCTGGGAGGAGGAGGGGAGACTGAGGACCTGGGGGAACTTCTGGGAGGAGGAGGGGAGACTGAGGACCTGGGGGAACTTCTGGGAGGAGGAGGGGAGACTGAGGACCTGGGGGAACTTCTGGGAGGAGGAGGGGAGACTGAGGACCTGGGGGAACTTCTGGGAGGAGGAGGGGAGACTGAGGACCTGGGGGAACTTCTGGGAGGAGGAGGGGAGACTGAGGACCTGGGGGAACTTCTGGGAGGAGGAGGGGAGACTGAGGACCTGGGGGAACTTCTGGGAGGAGGAGGGGAGACTGAGGACCTGGGGGAACTTCTGGGAGGAGGAGGGGAGACTGAGGACCTGGGGGAACTTCTGGGAGGAGGAGGGGAGACTGAGGACCTGGGGGAACTTCTGGGAGGAGGAGGGGAGACTGAGGACCTGGGGGAACTTCTGGGAGGAGGAGGGGAGACTGAGGACCTGGGGGAACTTCTGGGAGGAGGAGGGGAGACTGAGGACCTGGGGGAACTTCTGGGAGGAGGAGGGGAGACTGAGGACCTGGGGGAACTTCTGGGAGGAGGAGGGGAGACTGAGGACCTGGGGGAACTTCTGGGAGGAGGAGGGGAGACTGAGGACCTGGGGGAACTTCTGGGAGGAGGAGGGGAGACTGAGGACCTGGGGGAACTTCTGGGAGGAGGAGGGGAGACTGAGGACCTGGGGGAACTTCTGGGAGGAGGAGGGGAGACTGAGGACCTGGGGGAACTTCTGGGAGGAGGAGGGGAGACTGAGGACCTGGGGGAACTTCTGGGAGGAGGAGGGGAGACTGAGGACCTGGGGGAACTTCTGGGAGGAGGAGGGGAGACTGAGGACCTGGGGGAACTTCTGGGAGGAGGAGGGGAGACTGAGGACCTGGGGGAACTTCTGGGAGGAGGAGGGGAGACTGAGGACCTGGGGGAACTTCTGGGAGGAGGAGGGGAGACTGAGGACCTGGGGGAACTTCTGGGAGGAGGAGGGGAGACTGAGGACCTGGGGGGACTTCTGGGAGGAGGAGGAGGGGAGACTGAGGACCTGGGGAGACTTCTGGAAGGAGGAGGGGAGACTGAGGACCTGGGGGGATTTCTAGGAAGAAGGAGGGGAGACTGAGGACCTGGGTGGACTTCTAGGAGGGGAGACTGAGGACCTGGGGGGACTTCTGGAAGGAGGAGGACGGGAGACTGTGGTCTGGGGGGACTTCTAGGAGGAGGAGGGGAATTTGAGGATCGGGAGGGACTTCAGTGACATAGAATTGGGGATGAGAAGTCCTATTTCTGTGTTGGCAGGTGACACCGAGTCACGTGGTGGAATTACAGGAAGTCTCCGGCCTACAAGCAGCTCTGAGCGCTCTGTGTGATTGGCATCTATGTGGCAAATGAGGTTTCATGTTGATAAATGTAAAGTTCTGCACTTGGGGACTAAGCACATGCGTCATACACTCTGGGGTAACCCTAAAGCAGGTCGCTACCCACGGTTGAGGGGGTTGCCAATGTCTTGTGCTGCGCATGGTGAGAGGCTCCTCCTCCTAGCACAGCAGTGTCAGTTCTCCTGCTGCGCCTCTAGATGGCGCCGGGGAGGTGAGCGCCGGTGATCTATCAGTAGCCGCACTGGCCACCTGAGAGCCCGCACAGATCCTAGTATTGCTGCATCCCTAAATGTTACCAAGGGGTCCTGGCCCTAGAAAGGTTGAGAACCCCTGCTCTAGGGGGGTATGTTTGGGGGAGTCAATTGACATCAATGGTCCATATAAAGAGCTTGGTGCCAAATTATTGACGTTAAGGTCACTGCTGCAAAGGACAAGGGGGGGAGGGGGGCGCTCTCTGCGTCTGGAGGAAAAGAGGTTTAACCTTTGCATACGGAAAGGATTCTTCACAGTCAGAGCTGTGACATGTGGAATAGACTCCCCCGGAGCTCAGTGACCTCTGTGACGTGTTCCTGAATACACAGAATATTACTGGATATTGACCACCTAGGGTGACTGGAAATAGAGACACTGGCCCTATGAGAGGAGTACCAAAGGGGCCCCTGGCTGTATAGTGATGAAGGATGTCCCCCTGTGTGGTCAGGAGGTTTGTCATGTTGCAGATGAAGAGGAAGTGGAGGTTTGTTGTGTGTTCTGTAACAGGAAATGGCAGAGAGGAAGTTGATCTGCAGCTGTGATGTGTCACCTTAGTCTACATGTCCTGTATGTTGTACACGGAGGTCACAGAGGCAGTTTTGATTGGCGGCTTAGAATGAGCGCACTGCAAGTACATCTGCCCACGGCATGGTAAGGGGGTCAGAAAAAGAAAACTGCTTTATGCCTTATGGGGACTCCCGGGAGGAGGGGAGACTGTGGATCTGGGGTGACCCCTGGGAGGAGGAGGGGAGACTGTGTGGATCTGGGGGGACTCCCGGGAGGAGGAGGGGAGACTGAGGACCTGGGGGGACTTCTGGAAGGAGGAGGGGAGATGCTGGATCTGGGGGGTACTTCTGGAAGGAGGAGGGGAGATGCTGGATCTGGGGGGACTCCTAGGAGGAGGAGGGG
>NW_017310501.1:11804-15030 GCF_000935625.1 Nanorana parkeri | reverse complement strand
TTTGTGGAGTATTTATGGCCTCCACTGATGGAGAACTGGTAACGTGTGTAGAATTCATTTAGGTTTTTATACAATTTGAGGTTATTTAGGTTTCACGTATTTCACAATAGAGACCAGAAATAACATGTGATGGAGGGGCCGGGTACTCCGTGAACAGGAAGAGAGGTGACATTATTGATGTACTTCTGAGGGTGCAGAGCTGACGTCTTGTCTTTATTACATACTATGTCACTGACTTGGAACACGTATGTATGTATGTATGTATGTATGTAGTGAAGACGACCCCCGAGCCTTTATTGGCAGGTCCAGATTGGCAGCTTCCATGGTTCTGTATATTTTGGGATGCCGGTAGTGCTGTTCCTTCATGTAGAGAAGACAGAACGTTGGGTGGGAATGTTTTAGACACGTGGTCCGGCTCTTTCCTTCATATCATTGTGTTTTGTGTAAATCTATATGAATAGCCAGCCGGCCTGTAAGAGAAGTAAAAGGCGGGTTGTCGTGGTGAATGGGCCCCCAAGGCCCAATCCTCTTCCCGGCTCTCAGGAGATGGATAGATCTTGTGATTGTTTCTGGCCATCTTCCAGCCTCGTGTGATTGCCGGGTGACAACCTCCATGCTGAACACAGTCTGGTTTTGGGTGTGTCGATGGTCGCTCGGCCCCCGGGGACGGGCTCTGTGTTCCTGGGAGCGTCGGGTCCCTGGCACAGCAAACCTGGAAACCAGCAATGTCCTGTATGTGGAGTTTGTAGAGCTGAGCTGCTTCCTGGGATCAGAGGCTGGGAAAGCCTGTGGGGGGGGTGACCACTCTCTGCAGGAAGATGATCGGGAAGTGAGGATGGTATGCTGGGCAGCAGACTGTAGGGGGATGTATGAAATGTTCTGCTGAATATGTTTCTAAAAGTTTTTGTTTTTGTTGAACTCTCCAGCTTCTGGATTGAATGAAGAGGCCAGGACTATAAAGGCAGGGCTGACACCCACAGCTGAGAGATCTGTTCTGTGGCTCCGGAGGTGAGTGACTGTCGGCTGCCCCCCAACGTACCCAACACTATAAGAAATGGAACTTATACCTGTAGAAGGGTCTCATTCATCCGGGTCACCTTATATCTGTAGAAGGTTCTCATTCATCCTGGTCACCTTATACCTGTAGAAGGATCTCATTCATCCGGGTCACCTTATACCTGTAGAAGGATCTCATTCATCCGGGTCACCTTATACCTGTAGAAGGGTCTCATTCATCCGGGTCACCTTATATCTGTAGAAGGTTCTCATTCATCCTGGTCACCTTATACCTGTAGAAGGATCTCATTCATCCGGGTCACCTTATACCTGTAGAAGGATCTCATTCATCCGGGTCACCTTATACCTGTAGAAGGGTCTCATTCATCCGGGTCACCTTATATCTGTAGAAGGTTCTCATTCATCCTGGTCACCTTATACCTGTAGAAGGTTCTCATTCATCCGGGTCACCTTATACCTGTAGAAGGTTCTCATTCATCCGGGTCACCTTATACCTGTAGAAGGTTCTCATTCATCCGGGTCACCTTATACCTGTAGAAGGTTCTCATTCATCCGGGTCACCTTATACCTGTAGAAGGTTCTCATTCATCCGGGTCACCTTATACCTGTAGAAGGTTCTCATTCATCCGGGTCACCTTATACCTGTAGAAGGTTCTCATTCATCCGGGTCACCTTATACCTGTAGAAGGTTCTCATTCATCCGGGTCACCTTATACCTGTAGAAGGGTCTCATTCATCCGGGTCACCTTATACCTGTAGAAGGGTCTCATTCATCCGGGTCACCTTATACCTGTAGAAGGGTCTCATTCATCCGGGTCACCTTATACCTGTAGAAGGGTCTCATTCATCCGGGTCACCTTATATCTGTAGAAGGTTCTCATTCATCCGGGTCACCTTATACCTGTAGAAGGTTCTCATTCATCCGGGTCACCTTATACCTGTAGAAGGATCTCATTCATCCGGGTCACCTTATATCTGTAGAAGGTTCTCATTCATCCTGGTCACCTTATACCTGTAGAAGGGTCTCATTCATCCGGGTCACCTTATATCTGTAGAAGGTTCTCATTCATCCTGGTCACCTTATACCTGTAGAAGGATCTCATTCATCCGGGTCACCTTATACCTGTAGAAGGGTCTCATTCATCCGGGTCACCTTATACCTGTAGAAGGGTCTCATTCATCCGGGTCACCTTATACCTGTAGAAGGGTCTCATTCATCCGGGTCACCTTATACCTGTAGAAGGTTCTCATTCATCCTGGTCACCTTATACCTGTAGAAGGTTCTCATTCATCCGGGTCACCTTATACCTGTAGAAGGTTCTCATTCATCCTGGTCACCTTATACCTGTAGAAGGTTCTCATTCATCCGGGTCACCTTATACCTGTAGAAGGTTCTCATTCATCCTGGTCACCTTATACCTGTAGAAGGTTCTCATTCATCCGGGTCACCTTATACCTGTAGAAGGTTCTCATTCATCCTGGTCACCTTATACCTGTAGAAGGTTCTCATTCATCCGGGTCACCTTATACCTGTAGAAGGTTCTCATTCATCCGGGTCACCTTATACCTGTAGAAGGTTCTCATTCATCCGGGTCACCTTATACCTGTAGAAGGGTCTCATTCATCCGGGTCACCTTATACCTGTAGAAGGTTCTCATTCATCCGGGTCACCTTATACCTGTAGAAGGTTCTCATTCATCCGGGTCACCTTATACCTGTAGAAGGGTCTCATTCATCCGGGTCACCTTATACCTGTAGAAGGGTCTCATTCATCTGGGTCACCTTATACCTGTAGAAGGGTCTCATTCATCTGGGTCACCTTATACCTGTAGAAGGGTCTCATTCATCTGGGTCACCTGATACCTGTAGAAGGGTCTCATTCATCCTGGGTCACCTTATACCTGTAGAAGGTTCTCATTCATCCGGGTCACCTTATACCTGTAGAAGGGTCTCATTCATCCGGGTCACCTTATACCTGTAGAAGGGTCTCATTCATCTGGGTCACCTTATACCTGTAGAAGGGTCTCATTCATCCGGGTCACCTTATACCTGTAGAAGGGTCTCATTCATCTGGGTCACATGGTATATCTGTAAAAAATCGCGGTACCTGGACTCGCTGTATTCTCGGTGAAGACGTTTGGCTGGTCATCTGACACTTCTTCTGAATTGAGGAAACTTGTCAGATGACCAGCGAAACATCTTCACGGAG
>NW_017310501.1:11262-11794 GCF_000935625.1 Nanorana parkeri | reverse complement strand
CCCAAAACACATTGGGGGGAATTTATCATAGCAATTGCGAGGGTTTGAAGTTGCACAGAATATATTTGGCGCGCTTTGCTGGCGTAATGTTCATAAATGAGATGAAATGACTCCAGGGAAGAAGATTCGTCTCTCCCGGCACAAAGCTGAAATGTCACGGGGACTTCTATGTAGGGATTATTTTGTTGGGTGACGCTCCGCAGCCGCAGGACACGTGACGTTGGTGTGTAGCGCGCGCTCGGCTCAGAACAGCGCACATAAAATAAATGATCTTGGAGGCTATAAAACGGTCACTTTGCTAAATTCCCCCCAATGTGTGCCATCTCTCCTGCAGTTCTTCATCCGCTCTATAGGGGGCAGTCCAGGACTGTCATGAGGTTTCCTGCGTTTACTATTACGCATTATTTTATTGTCTGACAGCCATTCCTCCGCATTGGGAGTAGAAGAAGCTTTCCAGTGACCCCCCCCTCCCCCGTGTGTATGATATGACTGAGTGCTGGGTGTGCACCGCATCTCCCTGTAACATGGGGGG
>NW_017310501.1:3509-10383 GCF_000935625.1 Nanorana parkeri | reverse complement strand
GTAACATCCTTTTATTGTCAGGTCACCTCTCATTGGACGGGGGGAGTTCTCGGGGCTCCGGCTAATGATATTTATTATAGGGGGTGATCACTTCCTCTCTGCCGCTCGGCTGGAAAGTCGTTTTCTGTTCTTGTTCAGGAGACGGCGGCGTGGGAGAGCGAGGACATCGGAGGACATTACAAGTGACACTTTCATAGAGATGTCACCGCGTGCGATATGTGATGTGACACTTCATCCTCCACTGCTGCCTGTGTACATGATGTGTGCATAGATATTGGGGGCGCCCAGGCACGGGAAGTGCATAGATATTGGGGGCGCCCTGCACGGGAAGTGCATAGATATTGGGGGCGCCCAGGCACGGGAAGTACATAGATATTGGGGGCGCCCAGGCAAGGGAAGTGCATAGATATTGGGGGAGCCCAGGCACGGGAAGTACATAGATATTGGGGGCGCCCAGGCACGGGAAGTACATAGATATTGGGGGCGCCCAGGCACGGGAAGTACATAGATATTGGGGGCGCCCAGGCACGGGAAGTACATAGATATTGGGGGCGCCCAGGCACGGGAAGTACATAGATATTGGGGGCGCCCAGGCACGGGAAGTACATAGATATTGGGGGCGCCCAGGCACGGGAAGTACATAGATATTGGGGGCGCCCAGGCACGGGAAGTACATAGATATTGGGGGCGCCCAGGCAAGGGAAGTGCATAGATATTGGGGGAGCCCAGGCACGGGAAGTACATAGATATTGGGGGCGCCCAGGCACGGGAAGTACATAGATATTGGGGGAGCCCAGCCCCGGGAAGTACATAGATATTGGGGGAGCCCAGGCACGGGAAGTACATAGATATTGGGGGCGCCCAGGCACGGGAAGTACATAGATATTGGGGGCGCCCAGGCACGGGAAGTACATAGATATTGGGGGCGCCCAGGCACGGGAAGTACATAGATATTGGGGGCGCCCAGGCACGGGAAGTACATAGATATTGGGGGCGCCCAGGCACGGGAAGTGCATAGATATTGGGGGCGCCCAGGCACGGGAAGTGCATAGATATTGGGGGCGCCCAGGCACGGGAAGTGCATAGATATTGGGGGCGCCCAGGCAAGGGAAGTACATAGATATTGGGGGCGCCCAGGCAAGGGAAGTGCATAGATATTGGGGGCGCCCAGGCACGGGAAGTACATAGATATTGGGGGCGCCCGGGCACGGGAAGTACATAGATATTGGGGGCGCCCAGGCACGGGAAGTACATAGATATTGGGGGCGCCCGGGCACGGGAAGTGCATAGATATTGGGGGCGCCCAGGCACAGGAAGTACATAGATATTGGGGGCGCCCGGGCACGGGAAGTACATAGATATTGGGGGCGCCCGGGCAAGGGAAGTGCATAGATATTGGGGGCGCCCAGGCACGGGAAGTACATAGATATTGGGAGAGGAAGGTGATTGGAAGACGGGGGCGGCGCGTTGTCGCCCCCTGCATGTGACGCCACACCCACCTTCATCCTCCTCCTGCTCCATAGATTAAGGCGTGTCATTGTCACCCAAGGACAGGAAGTGAGATGTAGTCACTGCAGATATAGTACATAGCGTGACGACTGTGTGAGATGTGGGACTTGGGACATGAGTCCTTCCCTGTGCATTCTGGGAGTTTGCAGTACATTGGTGTAAATTGCCGCCTCTGATCCCTGAACAGGATGCACAGCGGCCATGCCAGCCAGAAGACAATTGGCCAAGCGGGGTGTGCGGGGTGAGCGCTCACACGGGGACTTTATTGCTGTTTCTGCTCGGCAGTAATTAGCCGACACTCGGCGCTGACACGGCTGCAATTAGTCCCACAATTAGAGCTTTTCATGTGGACTGCTCCCTCCGGCTGCCAGCAATAAGGAGCTTCTTCTTCTCCAATCAGGCATGGCCTGCCCAGAGCAATAGAAACCCCGCGTAATGGCCGTTCCCGTCTTCTACTATTCCTCGTTAAACGCTCCTCACCCCAACCAGCCCCGCTGAAGTATTTCTTAATTGGAGAGTAATCTCTGC
Organism: Nanorana parkeri; assembly: GCF_000935625.1. Taxonomy (NCBI): domain Eukaryota; kingdom Metazoa; phylum Chordata; class Amphibia; order Anura; family Dicroglossidae; genus Nanorana; species Nanorana parkeri. The sequence continues at coordinate 8,346 of NW_017310501.1, read as the reverse complement.
GCACATTAGAGTCCGCGGCCGCCTCTGCCCACCGATCATCGTTATCCGCATCATAAAGCCGAGACGGCGCGGCCTATTGTAGTATAATCCTCATCTATGGCCGATCACCGACGCAGGAGCCATGTACTAATCGTTGTCACACCGGCGCCCCTCAATCACCACTCCCCAACATACAGCGCTGAATACAGAGGACGCATGGAACGCAGGGGCATCATCCTTCATCAGGTGACCCGGCCTTTTATGTGGCTTAACAATAGGCTATGGACACGGCTCGTCCTCATGTGTGGTAGTGATAGTGTGACCGGCATGTCCCTGGCTGCAGAGGTGTTATGAGGACACGCCAGTCATCAAAATCCAAAATGAAACCTTGTGGTTCATCGGGCCCCCAACTCCCTCTTCTCTGTAATCACATGATCCTGGAACATACGTGTTGGTGATGCTGGAACACCCATTTATGCCCATGTCACACACACCGGTATACCCCACCCCTCTTCTCTGTAATCACATGATCCTGGAACATACGTGTTGGCGGACACGTTGATTTTATTTGGAGGACCCTAGATAGAGTGGAACTCGCACCCGAGCCAGCAGACGAGGCCCCCTCCGTGCGACCCACACGCATGCCAGGACCCGAGCAGCGGGGGACGTATCCCAGAAGATTCATAAGTTGGCCAACACATTGCAGGTTCTTCATGCTCATAGATGCTCCGCTCCACCATCCGCCCCGCGCTCCGCTCCACCATCCACCCCGCACTCCACCTCGCGCTCCGCTCCACCATCCAGCCCGCACTCCACCTCGCGCTCCGCTCCACCATCCAGCCCGCACTCCACCTCGCGCTCCGCTCCACCATCCAGCCCGCACTCCACCTCGCGCTCCGCTCCACCATCCAGCCCGCACTCCACCTCGCGCTCCGCTCCACCATCCAGCCCGCACTCCACCTCGCGCTCCGCTCCACCATCCAGCCCGCACTCCACCTCGCGCTCCGCTCCACCATCCAGCCCGCACTCCACCTCGCGCTCCGCTCCACCATCCAGCCCGCACTCCACCTCGCGCTCCGCTCCACCATCCAGCCCGCACTCCACCTCGCGCTCCGCTCCACCATCCAGCCCGCACTCCACCTCGCGCTCCGCTCCACCATCCAGCCCGCACTCCACCTCGCGCTCCGCTCCACCATCCAGCCCGCACTCCACCTCGCGCTCCGCTCCACCATCCAGCCCGCACTCCACCTCGCGCTCCGCTCCACCATCCAGCCCGCACTCCACCTCGCGCTCCGCTCCACCATCCAGCCCGCACTCCACCTCGCGCTCCGCTCCACCATCCAGCCCGCACTCCACCTCGCGCTCCGCTCCACCATCCAGCCCGCACTCCACCTCGCGCTCCGCTCCACCATCCAGCCCGCACTCCACCTCGCGCTCCGCTCCACCATCCAGCCCGCACTCCACCTCGCGCTCCGCTCCACCATCCAGCCCGCACTCCACCTCGCGCTCCGCTCCACCATCCAGCCCGCACTCCACCTCGCGCTCCGCTCCACCATCCAGCCCGCACTCCACCTCGCGCTCCGCTCCACCATCCAGCCCGCACTCCACCTCGCGCTCCGCTCCACCATCCAGCCCGCACTCCACCTCGCGCTCCGCTCCACCATCCAGCCCGCACTCCACCTCGCGCTCCGCTCCACCATCCAGCCCGCACTCCACCTCGCGCTCCGCTCCACCATCCAGCCCGCACTCCACCTCGCGCTCCGCTCCACCATCCAGCCCGCACTCCACCTCGCGCTCCGCTCCACCATCCAGCCCGCACTCCACCTCGCGCTCCGCTCCACCATCCAGCCCGCACTCCACCTCGCGCTCCGCTCCACCATCCCCCTCGCACTCCACTCCACTATCCACCTCGCGCTCCGCTCCACCATCCAGCCCGCACTCCACCTCGCGCTCCGCTCCACCATCCACCTCGCACTCCACTATCCACCTCGCGCTCCGCTCCACCATCCACCTCGCACTCCACTATCCACCTCGCGCTCCGCTCCACCATCCACCTCGCACTCCACTCCACTATCCACCCCGCGCTCTGCTCCACCATCCACCCCGTGCTCCGCTCCACCATCCACCCCTCTCTTCTCATTCTCTGCACTCCACCCTGACATCTCCTTAGTTTCCCTGTCCCTCTATACTGACTTCCCTCCGCCATCTTGTCTCCTCTCCTCCTATGATGAGATAAAAGTCTTGTACTTGTATGTCGGCTCTCAGTAATGGAGAGCTCCGCCCTTATCCTCTGTGATTGCGGCACGTCCCGTTATGTGTCCTCGCCTCTTCTCCATAATTGCCGCACATTTCATTCCGTTTCCTCGCCTGCGCTCTTTTATTTCCAATCATCCTTCTCATAAAATCTATTGTCTCTCCTTCTAAGGACACAAGTCGTAATCTGAAGCAAGTAGACGAGATGCTCGGCCAGTACCGGGAATATAACTGTGACCAGACGGAAGCCATCACAGTGGTAAGTTCTACATGTGCACAGAGAGGGGGTACACATACAGCTCCCCCAAACTGGGATCCATTGGGTCAGCAGGGGGGCCCGGCGGTTCCAGCGTCAGTCAGTCTCTGGCACTCGCGTGTACTGCCCCTCTAAGCAGCAGAAATCTCTCGCTCCAGATATCCAGCTGAGCCGCAGGAGCAATCATCGGTGTTCCTGCCCCTCTAACCATACACCCCAGCCTGGCTGCCGAGAGATATCCCACTGTACAGTGAGAGTAGTGGTGCCGGTTTTGGGGCTTTGGGGAGTATCGGGAACCACCCCCAAAGCTGCAAAGCCAGGGAAACGGGGAATGTGCAATGGGAGGGTGGCCCCGAGGGTGCACTACGCCTGGCACAGCTGATCGGCATCTGTAGGGGGTAGTGCATCGTACTGATCTTAGGTCTCGTTCACACCTAGGCGTATTGCATATGCGCCTCTGTCGCGTGTTTTTTTAACGCGATTCGCGGTAAAAAAGTTGCGCGTTTCCATTGGGATACAGCCAAGTAGCCTTCGAAAACGCGCAACAAAACGGCCCAAAGTAGTACCTGCACCTTTTCAGGCGCGGGCCGTTTTGTAGCGCGTTAGGGACGGGCGGAAATGCGCCGAGGTGGGAACGAGACCATTGAATACAACGCGATTTAGATGTTTGAGCGTTTTGTAGAGCGTTCGCTACGAAACGTTCAGGTGTGAACGAGGGCTTACTGACCCAAATTCCCGCCATCACTTCTGGCTGCGCGTCACTTTCTGAGTGTGGGACTCCTTGTCTGGACCTAGTTATCCGCTATACAGCACAGCTCTCTACATCTATGCACCGGATGCAATGCGCGACCTTTGCCCTTACACCCGGTCTGCTTATGGCATCGATTTCATCAGTTCTCTTGGTAGGGACCATCACCAATATCCAAAATGTTTTAGGGCAGTGTCTCTAGACTCTGGGAGTGTAAGCCTGATCCCATACATACCGTGTTTCCCCGAAAATAAGACACTGTCTTATATTTTTTGGGGCTCAAAAAAACACACTAGGTCTTATTTTCAGGGTAGGTCTTATTTTTTTTTTATGTACAACAATCCACATTTATTCATGTCCAACAATATGGTGATCAGGGCAATCAGGTGTGCCGTACCTTTCCAAGAGCAATTTGTAACCAATCGCTTGCCAGGATGAGCGAAGCGCAATTTCACTATCGAATTCTCACAGGCGGAGTGCATTTGGTATCACTCCGCCTGTGACAGGAGGCGGGGCTATAGAGGAGGCGTCGGCTTATGTTGCTCTGCTCCCTCCGGTGCTGCCTCGCTTCCTCTAGCGCTGGCTTAGTTGGCACCGCTGATTCTCTCCCGCCTCTTCAAGTTCCCCCTTGTGCCACCACTGGCCCTGGGAATGGTCACAACTAGGTCTTATTTTCGGGGTAGGTCTTATATTTTAACAATTCCCAAAAATAGCACTAGGTCTTATTTTCGGGGAAACAGGGTACATCTTTTGGACCTTTAATATCCACATTGGAATTCTTATGGGTCTGTGCAACATTTGTATTCATTCTACTTTACAGCGTGCCGCAGCGCCTCCACCCCGTTCCTGAGGCGTCTCTATTATGATCTCTGACTCGGGGCCCTTGCAGCCCTCTCCAGAGGAGCCCATTTTTCACCAAACCCCATACAAGAAGTTATTGGTCCTCCAGTTGGAGGACTAGCCTGCTGTTACAGAACTGGGTCCTCTAAGACCTTTCCATGACATTCTGTTGGGATATCCTTCCTTCATGAGGACCGGAATGTGCATGTGGAGTCATCGGATTTCTCCAATACGTAGGGAGTGCTTTCCTATCCAAGTGATCTCTGCCCTCCATGCACTCATCTGCCGCAATGAAGGTGCCACCAAGCAGGCTGAGGATATTCTTCACTGACTGGCATGGTGAGTTGTGTGGTCCAAGTATCCGACTCGTATTGCTGGAGATTCAGATTTCTGCATCTATACCAAATTCACTCTAAAACAGACCGTCCCACCTCTAGGTCAGCTCTACATACCCCAGAGCAGGGGCAGGCAACCTCGGCTCTCCAGCTGTGCCGAAACTACAAATCCCATAAGGCATTGCAAGCCACAGGCATGACTCCCAGAGGCAGAAGCATGATGGGATTAGAAGTTTCAGCCCAGCCGGAGAGCCGAGGTTGCCTACCCCCTGCCCTAGAGAATTTGGGAAGCCTTGTGTCATTGACCAGATTATTCCTGATCCCTCTACAGGTCACAGGGATCAACTCCATTTTATAAACAGGCATGTGTGAATACCCCCCACATGTGTGTATAACCCCCCACCCCCCCCGCATGTGTGTATAACC
>NW_017310501.1:2936-3147 GCF_000935625.1 Nanorana parkeri | reverse complement strand
CACCCCCCAAAAAAGAATGTACTTCGGGCTGGATTCCAGGCGTCACAAGCGATGTCACTGCGCCTTCACGGGGCTGGGAGCGTGAAGTGCGGCACACATGGCTATTACCGGAGATCATTCCTGTGGGATTTGAAGCTTCATGTTCAGCCGGAAGGCACATTGATGCCGCCTGTGCCTCTGGAAGCGCGGGAAGCTGGGCTAAGGTCATTTT
>NW_017310501.1:487-2887 GCF_000935625.1 Nanorana parkeri | reverse complement strand
GCGGTTTGTTTACATACGTCTTGTTAAAGCCGGTTATGGGGGGGTGGCAGAGGGTCTAACCCTCCCCACTTTAACTAGCAGAATCTTAAATCTCATTCATATTACTCCTCCACTGGGCAGATAAAACGGTGACTATTGACTGCTGGGGCCCGAGGGCCACACAATGACAACCAAAGGGCCACAGGTTGAGTGCCAGAGATGTAAGCGATAGTGACTTGCGGCTCTGTGGACGGTCTGTGTGCGGAGTCTCCTGTTCCCGTGTTGCTTTCTGGAAGGATCATTAATGACTTGTCCTGATGTCGCCTCCGATGAGCGTCAGCTCTGCGCACTAATACCGCAGGTCCCCGTTATACCGCCGCTGCACTCTCTACAGCCCCGTCTTGTCAATGCCTCTGAATGTGCTTGGACAGCTTCCATGGGGCTGACCTCCTGCGGGTAATTACAGGGACCAGATAACGGGGGATGAGCTGCGTCTGTAATTAGCGGTGATAATGAACTGCGTGGGAAGTGAGCGCTCTGTCACAGGGGGCAAAGTGAGGGGGGAGGGGATGCTCCACCCCGCACACAGTAACAACATGTACCATCCGAGGGGCACACAGTAACAACATGTACCATCCGAGGGGCACACAGTAACAACATGTACCATCCGAGGGGCACAGCTTCCATCAGACTTGCAGAATGCTTCATAGAGATGGATGTGGGCGACCTGTTATCTGCACCTGAGCGGATTTCATGTTCTGCTAAAATTCACCAGTAACACATGTGATGCGTGTTCTTCATCCACAGACAACCGAGCGTCATGCCGCGTGATTGTACAGGTCATACCACCCGACCGAGCGTCATGCCGTGTGATTGCACAGGTCATGCCACCCGACTGAGCGTCATGCCGCGTGATTGCACAGGTCATGCCACCCGACCGAGCGTCATGCCGTGTGATTGTACAGGTCATGCCACCCGACCGAGCGTCATGCCGTGTGATTGTACAGGTTATGCCACCCGACCGAGCGTCACGCCGTGTGATTGTACAGGTTATGCCACCCGACCGAGCGTCACGCCGTGTGATTGTACAGGTCATGCCACCCGACCGAGCGTCACGCCGTGTGATTGTACAGGTCATGCCACCTGACCGAGCGTCACGCCGTGTGATTGTACAGGTCATACCACCTGACCGAGCGTCACGCCGTGTGATTGTACAGGTCATACCACCCGACTGAGCGTCATGCCGCGTGATTGTACAGGTCATACCACCTGACCGAGCTTCATGCCGCGTGATTGTACAGGTCATGCCACCCGACTGAGCGTCATGCCGTGTGATTGTACAGGTTATGCCACCCGACTGAGCGTCATGCCGTGTGATTGTACAGGTCATGCCACCTGACCGAGCGTCACGCCGTGTGATTGCACAGGTTATGCCACCCGACCGAGCGTCACGCCGTGTGATTGTACAGGTCATGCCACCTGACCGAGCGTCACGCCGTGTGATTGTACAGGTCATGCCACCCGACTGAGCGTCATGCCGTGTGATTGTACAGGTCATGCCACCTGACCGAGCGTCATGCCGCGTGATTGCACAGGTTATGCCACCCGACTGAGCGTCATGCCGTGTGATTGTACAGGTCATGCCACCCGACTGAGCGTCACGCCGTGTGATTGTACAGGTCATACCACCTGACCGAGCGTCATGCCGCGTGATTGCACAGGTTATGCCACCCGACTGAGCGTCACGCCGTGTGATTGTACAGGTTATGCCACCCGACTGAGCGTCATGCCGTGTGATTGTACAGGTCATGCCACCCGACTGAGCGTCACGCCGTGTGATTGTACAGGTCATGCCACCTGACCGAGCGTCATGCCGCGTGATTGTACAGGTCATGCCACCCGACTGAGCGTCATGCCGTGTGATTGTACAGGTCATGCCACCCGACTGAGCGTCATGCCGTGTGATTGTACAGGTCATGCCACCCGACCGAGCGTCACGCCGTGTGATTGTACAGGTCATACCACCTGACCGAGCGTCACGCCGTGTGATTGTACAGGTCATACCACCTGCCCGAGCGGCATGCCGTGTGATTGTACGGGTCATACCACCTGACCGAGCGGCATGCCGTGTGATTGTACGGGTCATACCACCTGATCAGCAGAGCATTGCTGGGAAATCTCTTCTGTAATCTGAATGAGATCTCGGGGAAAGGCGTTTTCCTCCCCGGAGATGATGTGCGTGGTCACATGTCCTGGTCACATGTGCCAGAGTTCCAGGAGATGTATTAATCTGCCCTTAGTAAAAATGGCCGCCGTGAGAAGACTGTGGAGGAAAAGAACGCAAGGTACGCGAAGAGTAAACAGCCGGCAATGATGTAGAAGTTTCTGTGTGTAGATTGTCGTCGCTGAACATTTGTAGAG
>NW_017310501.1:0-365 GCF_000935625.1 Nanorana parkeri | reverse complement strand
GGGGAGAACGCCGTGATGGATATTACCGGACCTGGTTCTGTCTTCAGATACTTTGTACTCTGATTGGGGATTGTTCCCCGAATATTGGTTTCCTTTCCCTGTAGATGACAGCAGAGGTCTGGTATATACTATATACTGTGTGTGTATACGTCTCCTCATATTCCTGTCACATGTCTCCTCCTGTACAGCTCAAGGACAATCTGGAGCAGTCCATTGACCAGCTTAGAAGTCGGCGAATGTCCCGTCTGTCCGGCGGAAGAAGCGTCTCTCTGTCCAGCTTGTGTGCCAGCGACCTGGAGGCCCCGGGAGGTCAGTCTGCCATATAATCCTCCCCTTCAGTCTTCTATCTGACCTCCGTCCTCCCC
>NW_017310500.1:19046-19876 GCF_000935625.1 Nanorana parkeri | reverse complement strand
CCACCGCTCCAAGCTTGCTCCCGTGATGGACTACAACCTCAGTACAAACTAGTCGTCCCATCACTGGAGCCTTTTTTTTTAATCCGATTTAATAATCGGCTAACTAATTTATTTTGAAAATAATCGTTAGCTGCAGCCCTACTCAGGAGGGCTGTGGGGAGACTCAGGTGGGCTGTGCAGGGCCTCAGGTGGGCTGTGCGGGGCCTCAGGGTGCCTGGTGGGCTGTGTGGAGTCTCAGGTGGACCGACGGAGTCTCAGGTAGCCTGTGGGGGTCTCAGGTGGCCTGTGGGGGTCTCAGGTCTGGCTCTGCGGATTATTATTTTTAATAATGTTTTTGTTTTTTTTAACTTTTATCAGTTTTTTTAAAATTCTAATTTATTTTATTTTATTTCACTTAACTTTATTGCCATCGCACAGGGGTTAACAATTTCCTGTGTGATAGCATTCGGAGGGGACAGGTTCTCTTTATGAGCCTGCCCTCCAGTACAGACTGTGGACTTAGAACGAACTGGACTCTGGACTTAGAATGCACAAGACTCAGGCCCGGTGCAGGCCTACGCGATCCGGGAACTCGAGTCCTGGGATCGCACGGTCCTGCACAATGCCGGCCGCGATTGCCGCGCGGACCCATTGATTTCAATGGGGTGATATCCGCACAGCCATCGCAGAAAAAAAGGTAAACAAAGCGCGGCCGTTTTAGCGCAATCCGCCCGGCGCAACTGGGGTGCAATTCGAAAATGATGGCACGCCTACAGCGCGATCGGTTACACGCCTGGGCGACTACTGACCGGGCGGAATCGTGCACGGTTGACGTGCGGTGATGTGTCGTC
>NW_017310500.1:17030-18563 GCF_000935625.1 Nanorana parkeri | reverse complement strand
AGACATGCAGTTTCGGGCGCCGGGCGAGTAGTAGGAGCCACCGCTCGTTTAATACGAGCAGGGTTGCCACCTTTCTTCCAGGGAAACCCGAACACTCTAGCGACGCACAGAAATCTTTTTGGGGAGAATGAGTTGTGGCTTATTCATATGTAAATATCACAGTCAAGACTATTTTCAGTGGGGGGTGTAGCCAGTAGCCCCTATTTTCATTTTGGTTGCCCCTGTCTGCCTGACATCATGTGTTCGGGTCTCAGCGGCCATGAAACCCGGACACAGCACTCAAAGCCCGGACTGTCCAGGTGAATCCTGGACAGGTGGCAACCCTACATACGAGTGATCTAACGAGATCACTCGTATTAAAGCCGAGCAGCGGCGGCGATCGAGTTCAGCAGCAGGAGCCACTGCTCGTTTAATACGAGTGATCTAACGAGATCACTCGTATTAAAACCGAGCAGCGGCGGCGACGATGGAGATAACCATAGAGCAGACGAAGAATAGACGTTCTTCGCCTGCTCTGTGTCATCACTGAGACCGTGGCGCTGTAATCACTGCGCCACCTGTCTCAGCGGGTCACTAACTGCAGCTTCTGTCATAGAAGCTGTCACAGAAGCTACAGTCTGTCGAGTGCTCCATAAGGCGCGCCGGACCTCCCTGCGTCCTATGGTCCGGTGCGTCTTATGGACCGCAAAATACGGTATGCCTAAAATCACTTCACAAAAATTAAAGGATCTAAGCCCTCGTTCACACCTGAACGTTTTGTAGCGCGTTCTACGCTCGACGAACGCTCTTCCAAACGCTCAAAAATATAAATCCCATCGTATTCAATGGGTCTCGTTCCCACCTTGGCGTATTTCCGCCCCCGTCCCTAACGCGCTACAAAACGGCCCACGCCTGAAAAGGTCCAGGTACTACTTTGGGCCGTTTTGTTGCGCGTTTCCATTGGGATACAGCCAAGTAGCCTTCGGAAACGCGCGACGGTCGCGCGACTTTTTGTTACCGCGAATCGCGGTAAAAAACGCGCGACAGACGCGCATATGCAATACGCCTAGGTGTGAACGAGACCTAAAGGTAGAGTTACACTTTATTTTAGTATGGACCAGAGTTTGTCTGCCCTATATTATGTACACATGTGTAATGTTAAAATGTCTAGTTACCTGGTAAGGCATGTTTTACATATTTAGACCCATAGGAACACACTAGACTGAATGCAAACACCCCCCCCCTCCCCCCCTCCCTCCTACCTGATTGCCTGCTCTGTCTCTATGCAGCCTTCTGATCTTGGTAGGACACCCTGTCCCATGCAGAGCCCGCACTGAGGCTTGTACAGATCATCCAGGGCCAGGCAGGCATATGCACGTCTGAAGGGATGCCGGGGATGTCCTGTTTGATAATATATCTGCATCAGTTCTCCTCCAGCCCTCGCTGATGTTTTATCAAACAGGACATCCCCGGCATCCCTTTAGATGGCCATACCTGTCTGTGGATGTTCTTCAGACGGCCGCTCGGGAGCATATTCCCCCCTCTGCCCCCTCT
>NW_017310500.1:15518-16796 GCF_000935625.1 Nanorana parkeri | reverse complement strand
GTAGCCAGTAGCCCCTATTTTCATTTTGGTTGCCCCTGTCTGCCTGACATCATGTGTTCGGGTCTCAGCTGCCATGAAACCCGGACACAGCACTCAAAACCCGGACTGTCCAGGTGAATCCTGGACAGGTGGCAACCCTACATACGAGTGATCTAACGAGATCACTCGTATTAAAGCCGAGCAGCGGCGGCGATCGAGTTCAGCAGCAGGAGCCACTGCTCGTTTAATACGAGTGATCTAACGAGATCACTCGTATTAAAACCGAGCAGCGGCGGCGACGATGGAGATAACCATAGAGCAGACGAAGAATAGACGTTCTTCGCCTGCTCTGTGTCATCACTGAGACCGTGGCGCTGTAATCACTGCGCCACCTGTCTCAGCGGGTCACTAACTGCAGCTTCTGTCATAGAAGCTGTCACAGAAGCTACAGTCTGTCGAGTGCTCCATAAGGCGCGCCGGACCTCCCTGCGTCCTATGGTCCGGTGCGTCTTATGGACCGCAAAATACGGTATGCCTAAAATCACTTCACAAAAATTAAAGGATCTAAGCCCTCGTTCACACCTGAACGTTTTGTAGCGCGTTCTACGCTCGACGAACGCTCTTCCAAACGCTCAAAAATATAAATCCCATCGTATTCAATGGGTCTCGTTCCCACCTTGGCGTATTTCCGCCCCCGTCCCTAACGCGCTACAAAACGGCCCACGCCTGAAAAGGTCCAGGTACTACTTTGGGCCGTTTTGTTGCGCGTTTCCATTGGGATACAGCCAAGTAGCCTTCGGAAACGCGCGACGGTCGCGCGACTTTTTGTTACCGCGAATCGCGGTAAAAAACGCGCGACAGACGCGCATATGCAATACGCCTAGGTGTGAACGAGACCTAAAGGTAGAGTTACACTTTATTTTAGTATGGACCAGAGTTTGTCTGCCCTATATTATGTACACATGTGTAATGTTAAAATGTCTAGTTACCTGGTAAGGCATGTTTTACATATTTAGACCCATAGGAACACACTAGACTGAATGCAAACACCCCCCCCCTCCCCCCCTCCCTCCTACCTGATTGCCTGCTCTGTCTCTATGCAGCCTTCTGATCTTGGTAGGACACCCTGTCCCATGCAGAGCCCGCACTGAGGCTTGTACAGATCATCCAGGGCCAGGCAGGCATATGCACGTCTGAAGGGATGCCGGGGATGTCCTGTTTGATAATATATCTGCATCAGTTCTCCTCCAGCCCTCGCTGATGTTTTATCAAACAGGACATCCCCGGCATCCCTTTAGA
>NW_017310500.1:14902-15466 GCF_000935625.1 Nanorana parkeri | reverse complement strand
CCCCCCCCCCCCCTTATCTACGCCCCTGATTATGTCACAAGACCAACGGAGCGTTTATTTTGAGTGTTTTTGGTGTTTTTTAAAGAAAAAACAATGTAACTTTACCTGTTCATGACAAAGTGACAGTTTCTGGACACAGCTCCCCCTCCCCCCCAGGAACCTTCCTGCTGACAAGGTGCACATGATGATAGTGCTTGGACCTGAGCAGGTCATTCTCGGGCCCGGACATTGTCACATGATGGGACCCCGTGATGTCAGTCCGGTGTCTAAGTCCCAACATTAGCCAACACCTGAGCCCGGACAGGTAGGGATCGCCCCTGAGTGGCCACACTGTGAGGAAGAAGCATTAGAGGAGAACTATGAGGCGAGTGAAGATCACTCATCCTCACAGTTCAGGCCGTGTAACAATGAAACTCGCACGTCGGCTCAGTAGATCGGGAAGTGAGCGAACACATACCGGCGCTCGCTCACTTCTCGATCTATCCGTGCAGAGAGAGGTGACTGTCACTCACGACTCCCTGCAGGGATTCCCCCCCTCCCCACTCCGATCCTCCATCGCTGACT
>NW_017310500.1:14073-14606 GCF_000935625.1 Nanorana parkeri | reverse complement strand
GGCTCTGCCTCTGGATAGGCAGAGCCAGCTGTCACTCACACAGCTGGGCGGATCTCGACAGTAATGTCGGGGGTCCGTCCCGGCTGCGGCGCTCTCAGTATACCGCGAGCTGTATAGGTACCTAAGGTATGTGAACACGCACATGTGCGCTGGCATAAAATCTTGGAGGAAGACGCTTTTTTAACACAAGCAATGTGAGCGCCTGTACCTGGTATCAGCCTCTTGCAGTCCCCTGTACAGCAGGGCTCAGGCTGGGAGGAGCAGCACAAGGAGCCAATCAGTTGTGCTGCAGGGCTCATGTGCTGATAGGAGCCCAGATAGCAAGCAAACGAGCTGCAAGTTTGAAAATGACTCGCTAAACAAGTCCGCATTGCAAGTCTCCAGACCAGCCAGCTCGCAGGACTCTCGCTGTACACTTGCTGGACTCTCGCTGTACACTTGCAGGACTCTCGCTGTACACTTGCAGGACTCTCGCTGTACACTTGCAGGGCTCTCGCTGTACACTTGCAGGGCTCTCGCTGTACACTTGCAGG
>NW_017310500.1:13335-13886 GCF_000935625.1 Nanorana parkeri | reverse complement strand
AGACAAACTCTGATATTCAACCTTTTTCAAATGATCATAAAGTACTCGGATGTTCACCATGAAATAAGTGAGAACTAGAAGATGTATCACATATTATGATACAATGTAACAGTAAATGGAACTTCATCGGATTGATAATTGAACACGGTGTGTATCTGAGGCCCTCAAATTCCACCAGCTTGTCCAGACTTTATAGAAAGATTCCCTAACCATGCCGATTAGAACACAACAATTCCTCCCGAAGTCTAGTGGAGTCTAATTTTATAAACCAGTCGGATTTTGGAGGGTATGCGAGTTGTCCTCCAATCAGGGGCCTATCTGCCGCGAGGTCAAACAAGGCGTTTGCCTGGAGCGGCAGATTCCCAGAGGGCGGCAATTGCTGCGGTCGGGAGAAGGGGAGAGAACCGGAGGCCAGCGTAGCGGCGGGGACGAGGGGACGGCGGTGTCCAGGCAGCGGCCGGAGGTGCTTTGACTGCTCCGGTGAGTGATCGGGGGGTGGGGGCGGTGGTAGGCTTGTGCTGATGGGGAGGCGGCACATAGTGTCATCCCCC
>NW_017310500.1:12865-13219 GCF_000935625.1 Nanorana parkeri | reverse complement strand
CGGCCAGTCCGTAATGTCAGTAGGGGGGGCTTTGCTGTCTTGCCTAGGGCAGTAGGATTTGTAAATACGCCACTGCCTCCAATATCCGGGAATCAGGGACTCGGCGGTGTTCAGCATAAAGGAAACCGAAGATCTCCTATATTTATTAGGCGAGTCGGAGGTCAGAGGCGGAGCCACGGGTCTCTATAGTCGTATGTCATATACTTTGTGAATAATAGAAGTGACCGAAGTCCAAAAGGTTTTAACCCCTTCCTGACTGAGCTTGTTTTCAGTTTCTGTTCGTAAGTGACTGGACGCGCTGTTGACATTTCTGCTGCGTGATTTCTTCCACGTCAGCAGTGGCGTAACAATCAC
>NW_017310500.1:12606-12842 GCF_000935625.1 Nanorana parkeri | reverse complement strand
AATCACTGGGCCCCATACAAAATTTTGCTATGGGGCCCTGTGATTTCTAGTTACGCCCCTGCACGTCAGTCATATACATTCCTACTAAAAGTAACCAGACATATTATAACCAGGACAGATTTATATCCCATGTGTGTGCATAACGCCTCGCCTAAAGGCTTTCTAAACCCTCCGGTGTTTTTGCACATATGTGAGGCTAGCAAGCGGTGGACATATGCACAAAGTTTAAGAAAAAA
>NW_017310500.1:10444-12568 GCF_000935625.1 Nanorana parkeri | reverse complement strand
CCTGCTCTGCGTACGGCATACCGCCAGCTGGGCATCCCTGCCTCCCCACTAGCAGTGCTGCTCCTCTCCTGGCTGCCACTCTGGGGCAAGGGACAGCTGCTGCGGGAGGGCCCTAACCGTAACCCTTTAAATGACGGGGCCCAGGGCAGTTGCCCCTTTTGCCCTGCAGTGAAGACTGCTCTGACTTAGAGTAAACGTCATAAATCATTCTTTATTATACAAAATCTCTTTCATTTGATACAAATATACAAGAAGAAACCAAATATAAAAGCAGGATGATGTTGCCCATCCACCGCCCCCGCACACACACGCCCCATCCACGCACTCTAATCCTGACTGTACACGGCAATCGTTGCTGCCAAAACCGGCCGCCTGGAATAGCGCCAGAAAAGGACGACTTCAGACGTTTCGTTGTTTACATAATATTTGATACGGGTTGTTTCCTCGCCAGTCTTGTGATCATAACACCCTAGCGAAGGTTTATAATACCCTTATAGAGCGATTTCATGATATTATAGACACAATCCCATGCCAACAATGTCAGTAAAGCACTTTAAAGTCTATAATAACCATAAAGCGGCACAAAAGCCACGCAAACAGGTATAAAGGAGACGGGCAGACTTGCAGGCACTGGCATCAGCACAGTTCTGGCTTGTTCCTCCTCTCCGGCTGATGGTTTAACCCCTTCATGACCGAGCTTGTTTTCAGTTTCTGTTGGTAAATGACTGGACGCACTTTTGACATTGTTGCCGTGTGATTCTTCCGCGTCAGTAATATGCTTTCCTACAAAGCGCACCCACACATATTATATATTGTTTTTTAGAGGACAGATAGGGCTATATATTTATATCACATATGTGTGTCTAACGCCTCACTTAAGACAAATAAAATATATAAAAAGAGGAAAAAAGTTTTAAAAAAAAAACACTTTTTTCCCAGTTTTGATTTGTAGTATTTTTTTTTTACAAAACCAGCGCAGCTAAAAAAAAAAATGCAATAAATACTATTCATTTATTTGTCCCTTATTTTTAATTTTTTTACACTTATTTTTATTTATTTTTTTTTTACACTTTTCACAATTTTTTTTTTACACCTTTCACTATTTTTTTTAAACTTACAAATGTTATTTTATTTATTTAATTATATCAAGCAGTCATTGTGAATTAATCTCACTGTTACTGCTTGATAAATGAATACATTTTTGGTTATTATCAGGCTGCTTCAAACTTCAGAACAGCCGATAATAAGTTAGTGACACTGATGCTGCAGCAGTTCAGGATTCAGTTGTCACTAAGGCCCCATTCACACCTAGGCGTATTGTAATATGCGCGTCTGTCATGCGTTTTTTTTACCGCGATTCGCGGTAAAAAAGTCGCGCGACCGTCGCGCGATTCCAAAGGCTACTTGGCTGTATCCCAATGGAAAACGCCCTACAAAACGGCCCAAAGTAGTCCCGGGACCTTTTCAGGCGTGGCCCGTTTTGTAGCGCGTTAGGGACGGGCGGAAATACGCCAAGGTGGGAACGAGGGCATTGAATACGATGGGATTTATATTTTTGACCGTTTTGTAGAGCGTTCGTCGAGCGTAGAACGCGCTACAAAACGTTCAGGTGTGAACGAGGCCTAAAGGTTTTCTGATTGTTGCAACAAGGATCAGAAAACTGAAACATTCTTCTTTCAGGAATAGATACATTGTGTACATTGTGTGTCTATTCCTGAAATGAAAGAAAAAAAAAGCCAGTATAGCTTGAGAGAGATATCTCTCGATCTATACGAGCTGTCAGAATGCCGGCCGCTCTGCTTTGACTCTCAGACACCCGATATTAAGGTATCGGGTGTCTGAAAAAGGTTAACCCTTTCATTAAAGGAGAACTATGGGGTCAGTGTTTTTCCCCATAGTTCTCCTTAGGGTAGCGAGAGGACACAAACTAGCGTCCTCCCGTCACCCTAGGCTCAGTATATAGGGAGCTACAGCTCGCGGTATACCGAGACGCCGCAGCCGGAGCGGATCCCGACGTAGATGACGGGATCCGCCCAGCTGCGTGAGTGACAGCTGGCTCCTCCTATCTAGAGGCAGAGCCAGCTGTACCCGCCCCCTCCCCCGTCCGTTCCGCCAGTCAGCGCT
>NW_017310500.1:7738-10056 GCF_000935625.1 Nanorana parkeri | reverse complement strand
CCCCTGTCACGGCAGAGAGCCGTGACAGGATCGAGAGGTGAGCGAACGCCGGTATGTGTTCCCTCACCTCCCGATCTACTGAGCCGACCTGTGACAGTCTCATTGTCACAGGTCGGCTAGAACTATGAGGCGAGTGAAAAGCCCCTCCCCCCCCTCCCCCCCCCATAGTTCTCCTTTAATGGATGCCTCTATACTGATTCTCAGCGGTTACCAGCCTTCTAGTGCAGCACATAACTTGTCACGTACAGTGTACGTGACACAAGTCATTTGGTCCCTTTGTGGCGGGACGTACAGTGCACGTCTCCCGTCACGAAGGGGTTAATAAACTCATATGAACTGAAACTGGCTTACTTGAGTAGTGGATGTTCCCACCATTTCAGTGTCCTCGTACAAAGCCGCTCTCCCATTGTCCGGAGATGTCGGTACGTCCTCCTAGGTGAGAAGCCAGAAAGCCCGGCACAGTTGTTCCTCCAGCCATGTCATGCGGCAGAAATGATTTCCGACGCATTCTGTCAGAATGTACATCACACCGGGGGACGTGCGGTCAGGGGAGGCAGGTGGGGGCAGAGCCTCACCTAGTATTATGAAGATAAAAGGTGTCAGCTGACAGCTTTTTCTCCATTCAGGTCGGCTTGTTACAGGTTACAGAGCAGGGAAAAGAACTACGCTGGCAGGGACACAAGTAGGATTATTCAGGGTTGTACTGACCTTGCCTTCAATCACGAGGTCACACGGGCAGTATAACAAAGGAACCATAAGCAGACGTGTGTTTACAGACACGGGAGCGCAGCCGGAACCGATAGCCAGAGGAACAATGACGGGACAGAACAGCGGAATCATAAAGCCAATGTTCTGTACCTTTTGTTGGAAAATGTAAGATAAGTATTGTTATATGAAAGTAGATTCCCGGAAAGCAATTGAGCTGCAAGTTTGAAAAATGACTTTGCTAAACTTCGGAGCTAGCTGTCACTGCTAGCTCCGCACAATCGTTTTCCAGGGCCGTCTTTAACGCAGAGCAAAAGGGGCAGCTGCCCAGGGCCCAGTCATTGTTGTGGGGCCCAAACGGCAGCTGCTAAAGGTTGCCTTTGCACCTGGATGGGGGATAGGGAGTCTGCCAGGTGAGGGGACTACAGCCTGAATCAGGGCAGCATGAACAGTGGGTGTCTGGTGGGGAGGCCCTGCGTGTCTGTACTGGCTGCTGCATGTGTGTCTTAGGGAACACTGAACGTCCAGAGAGAGGGGTCACTACATGCTGCTTGTCTGTATGTGATGGGGGTCACTACATGCTGCTTGTCTGTATGTGATGGGGGTCACTACATGCTTTCCATGTACATATGATGGGAGACAATCAGGGTGCATTCCCTGCGTTCTTTCCTCCCCGCTGGGCGCTGCTCTGCGTCCCGGCGGGGAGGTGAGAAAGTGTGACAGCCGTAAGACAGGGGTAAGTTTAAAGTTTACGTTTTTTCTTATATATAAATCTGTCCTGGTTATAATATGTCTGGTTACTTTTAGTAGGAAAATATATGACTGACGTGCAGGGGCGTAACTAGAAATCACAGGGCCCCATAGCAAAATTTTGTATGGGGCCCAGTGATTGCTAGTTATGCCACTTGCAGAGCCCACCATAGACTCTCTATGGTGGGCTCTGCAAGGTCTCAGGTGCGCTGTACGCCTCTTACCTGTCACCTCCGTGGTCGCCGCCGCCGCCGGGCCCCTGCCTCCTCTTCCGTTCCCGGGCTCCGCCTCCTTCTATCGACGGGCCCCGCCTCCTCTTACATCACTGGCCCCACCTGCTCTTAGATCGCTGGCCAATGATGTGAGAGGAGGCGGGGTTGATGTTAGACGGGCCCCGCCTCCTTCTTTACTGAAAATGCCGGTGTAACCGGCCTATTCTGCCGCATCTGCTGGCTGTCACTGGCACAGCTCCGTAGCGGCTGTGAGGGGGGAACGTTCTCCTTCACAGCAGCTGCTGAGCTATGTCAGTGACAGCCAGCACCCGAGACGCCATAGCGACCCAGGCGGCCCACACGGCATCAGAGGGATGCCGGCCCCCCTGTGTTACGCCACTGGAGACAATAAACCTTAGTCAGTGCTAGCATAAGGCTGCATAGATAGTTGTCGGAGGGCACCAGGGGGAAGGGGGGGGTGAAAAATGCACCTTCACCTGTGTACACAATAATCCTTGCACCAGCCCTGCCCTTGAGTCCGCAAACGATACACCCGCGCCACTCTTCTGTTTACTGTGTGATCGGTATTGCATAGTGTTGCTCTGCCCCTGTCGTATAGGCGTATGCATGGGCGAAATTGCATGGCAGGGG
>NW_017310500.1:5262-7397 GCF_000935625.1 Nanorana parkeri | reverse complement strand
TGATGGGGGTCACTACATGCTGCTTGTCTGTATGTGATAGGGGTCACTACATGCTGCTTGTCTGTATGTGATGGGGGTCACTACATGCTGCTTGTCTGTATGTGATGGGGGTCACTACATGCTTTCCATGTACATATGATGGGAGACAATCAGGGTGCATTCCCTGCGTTCTTTCCTCCCCGCTGGGCGCTGCTCTGCGTCCCGGCGGGGAGGTGAGAAAGTGTGACAGCCGTAAGACAGGGGTAAGTTTAAAGTTTACGTTTTTTCTTATATATAAATCTGTCCTGGTTATAATATGTCTGGTTACTTTTAGTAGGAAAATATATGACTGACGTCCAGGGGCGTAACTAGAAATCACAGGGCCCCATAGCAAAATTTTGTATGGGGCCCCGTGATTGCTAGTTATGCCACTTGCAGAGCCCACCATAGACTCTCTATGGTGGGCTCTGCAAGGTCTCAGGTGCGCTGTACGCCTCTTACCTGTCACCTCCGTGGTCGCCGCCGCCGCCGGGCCCCTGCCTCCTCTTCCGTTCCCGGGCTCCGCCTCCTTCTATCGACGGGCCCCGCCTCCTCTTACATCACTGGCCCCACCTGCTCTTAGATCGCTGGCCAATGATGTGAGAGGAGGCGGGGTTGATGTTAGACGGGCCCCGCCTCCTTCTTTACTGAAAATGCCGGTGTAACCGGCCTATTCTGCCGCATCTGCTGGCTGTCACTGGCACAGCTCCGTAGCGGCTGTGAGGGGGGAACGTTCTCCTTCACAGCAGCTGCTGAGCTATGTCAGTGACAGCCAGCACCCGAGACGCCATAGCGACCCAGGCGGCCCACACGGCATCAGAGGGATGCCGGCCCCCCTGTGTTACGCCACTGGAGACAATAAACCTTAGTCAGTGCTAGCATAAGGCTGCATAGATAGTTGTCTGAGGGCACCAGGGGGAAGGGTCTACTTTTTAAACTATTTTTCTGTTCTGCTCGGTACCACAGAGGGAC
The DNA here is from genome assembly GCF_000935625.1 of Nanorana parkeri. Classification (NCBI taxonomy): domain Eukaryota; kingdom Metazoa; phylum Chordata; class Amphibia; order Anura; family Dicroglossidae; genus Nanorana; species Nanorana parkeri. The sequence continues at coordinate 6,407 of NW_017310500.1, read as the reverse complement.
TGAGCAGAACAGACGAGCCAAATGCCGCTCAGTGGCATTCGGCTATTCGCTCGCTGCTGTTTGGCATCTATGAGAATAGACCGAACAGCAGCGAGTAGCCTGCCGGAGGTTCGGCTTAGCCGATCCAGATGTTGGATCGGCTGAGTCGAACTCCTTCTGCACTTCGGGCCGGCCGAACATGCTGAGCGAACACATACAGGCGTTCGCTCACCTCTCGATCCTGTCACGGCTCTCTGCGGTGACAGGGGAGGAGCTGGATTCCCCCCTCCCCGCTCCGTCAGGTTACAGCTGGCTCCGCCTCTAGATAGGGAGAGCCAGCTGTCAGTCACGCAGCTGGGCAGATCCCGGCATAATTGTCGGGATCCGCTTCAGCTGCGGCGTCTCAGTATACCGTGTGCTACAGCTCGTGGTATACTGAGCCTAGGGTGACGGAAGGACGCTAGTTTGTCCTCCCGTTACCCTAAGGAGGGTAAAAAAATGGTGTAAAATGTATTTAAGTACAGCGTTGCATGACGGAATAAATGTCAGTCAAAGTACCGCAGCGCTGAATACTGAAAAATGGCCGGGCCAGGAAGGGGGTGTAACATCCCGGTCAGCAAGTGGTTAATATTTTACCCCAAAAATGGGTACTATCTTCTATTTCTGTGCCCTAAAATTCGTGTTAGTGTATTTTATCCTAAAAATGCTGCTTCTGTCAACATTTGCGCAAATATCGTAAGACATAAAAAATTGCAACTAGCATTTTTTTTAATTATTATTCTACGGAGCCTCTACTGTCAGAGAATATCCTTGTTTGGGGGTCCGTAGCTGTTTTCTAGCCAAAAATGTACATTTCATCACAAAAAGAAGCTGCTCCGGAGCCGACGTGTGACAATGAAGCTGTCACAGGTCGGCTCAATAGATCGGGAAGTGAGGGAACACATACCGTCGCTCGCTCACGTCTCGATCCTGTCCCTGCAGAGTGACAGTCACGGCTCCTTGCAGGGATTCCACCCAGGGGCGTATCTGCCGCGAGGCAAACAAGACGTGTGCCTGGAGCGGCAGATTCGCTGAGGGCGGCGTTGCTGCCTTGCCTAGGACAAAGCTGCACATCCCCCCCGACCCCCCCCGGAATGACCCGCCGATTCCCGCAGATGGCATCACCC
>NW_017310500.1:0-5017 GCF_000935625.1 Nanorana parkeri | reverse complement strand
GGGTCAGTCAGGGGAGGGGGCGAGGCTGCTGCCCTGCCTAGGGCAGAAGCAAAGTTAAATACGCCGCTGATTCCACCCCCTCCCCTGCCCGATCCTCCAGCGCTGACTGGGGGAACGGACGGCGGAGGGGGCGGGTACAGCTGGCTCTGCCTCTAGATAGGCGGAGCCAGCTGTCAATCACGCAGCTGGGTGGATCTCGATAGTAATGTCGGGATCCGTCCCGGCTGTGGCGTCTCGGTATACCGCAAGCTGTAGCTCCCTATATACTGAGCCTAGGGTGACGGGAGGACGCTAGTTTGTGTCATCCCGTTACCCTGAGGAGAACTATGGGGAAAAACACTGACCCCATAGTTCTCCTTTAAGGGTTGGTGTGACAAATACATGTGCGATGCGGGATTAATTCATTTCCGCGTGTGAAAAATGCTGTTGCGCTGACACTGTCTCGGCCAATTTTTATTTGACTGAAACCTATTGCAGTGCAGGTGACCTGCCATTCATCCCTGGCACAGATGCTGCTGGCACTAGGCCCTCCTATGCGATCATCTTCATTCTATGGGTGCGGTGATGTTATCTCCGATCCGCTGCGGCGGGGGGAATTTTTGATTGACTTCCAATGCAAAGGCTGACAATTGTTCCAGACACCTGGTACCGGCCCGGCCCTGTTCCAGACAATTGCAGGCGTGTCATTATAATGCAATAACCGGGCATGACAATGTACCGCCTCATATAACACGGAAGGGATAAGAAGGTGTGACCGGCTAGGAATTGCGCATGAAACTTTTTCAAAAATCAGTTCTCATCCGGTCACACCTTCTTATCACATTAAAGCCAAACGGCGGGCGGATATAAAAGACACAGATGGATGCGGCTCCACAATCATCAACAATGCAAGCAGCGTCAGTACCTGGCAAGCCTCCTATGAGATAACATTGTGCAGGTGACAGGTCCTCTTTATGGACCCTGGATACTGGGGCATCCTGAGGCCAGGTGCGCGGTCATCTTATTGATTGGCTCTGATTGAGCACGGTCGTGTTGGACTTCTGCAGAGAGACCCCTGCTTTGGCACCCCCTCTGCAGCATGCTGGCAGGGAACAGCCTTTTATATGCTCCGGCTGAGGAAAACCGCCAGTGAGACTTTGCTCGTCCTTTTGTTGCGATGCACTTGGAATGTATTTGGATGATTTAAACGAAACGTTCGATGGAGCTTTAACCCTTTCACTGCTGCCGATGTATGTCATACATGAGCACCAGCGAGGGCCCCTGTAAGCAGACTGGCTGTTTACATTTGTAAATCCTACTCTACCATCGTTGGCTGATCTCCTCCCTGCTGAATGAACCCGGAAGCGATGATGATTCAATCACTTTCGGTTTGTCAGCTGTCATTCCCCCGCCAGGGGGGCTTTAGTGTGATCCAAAGGTAACAGAAGGGGTCTAATAGACCCCTAATATCTTCTTAAAGAGAACCTGTCATTACTAAAATGCTATCACAAATGGGTATATACGATGGCAATATGTGATTGTAGGGATGCACCGATACCGGTTTTTCGGTATCGAGTACGAGTACCTATATTTTTTTTTTCGTTCTCGCCGATACTGAATACCGATACCAGGAGTCCCATTAAAGAGGCCAGGCGACGTGTAATGACTCGCTGCCCAGCTTTCCGATTAGCAGGGAAACTGTCTCCATGCTCCCTCATCACCCGGTGACGAGGGAGCATGGAGCCGGCTTTCTGGCCAATTAGGAAGCAAGGGGGCAGGTAATGACTCGCCGCCTGGCTTCCTGATTGGCTAGCTTCCCAACCAATCAGAAAGCCAGGCGACGAGTCATCACACGGCACATGGCTTCCTGATTGGCTGGGAACCTGGCTCCATGCTCCCTCGTCACCAGGTGGCGAAGGAGCATGGAGCCGGCTTTCTGGCCAATCAGGAAGCCGGGGTGGGTAATGACTCACAGCTCAGCTTCCTGATTGGCCAGCTTCCCGACCAATCAGGAAGCTGGGCAGCGAATCATTACACGCTGCCTGGCTTCCTGATTGGCCAGGAAGCCCTCGTCACCAAGTGAAAAGAGAGCATGAAGCCAGCTTCCCGGCCAATCAGGAAGCCAGGGGGGAGTCATTACCGGCCCGCCTGCTTCCCGATTGGCAGGAAAGCCAGCTCCATGCTCCCTGGTGATGAGGGAGCATGGAGCCAGCTTTCCGGCCAATCAGGACGCCGGGCAGCATGTAAATGACTCACCGCCTGGCTTCCTGATACCGGAAGTTCCGGTATCGGGATTCTGGATAGGCATCGGGAGCATTTGGGTGAGTTCAAGTACAAATACTCGGTATTGGCACCGATATGGATACTAGTATTAGTATCTGTGCTATAAAGGTAAGTAAAAAAAAAAAAAAAGTAAATTGGTATAAAAGATAAAAGTTAAATAAAATACGCTTTGGGTGCACATACGTCTGAAAACGGTAATTGCGCCACGCACGTTAGGTATCGCCGCGCATGCCGGAGGGAGATAAATAATTGTAATCATTTTCGGGCCATTTTTCATGATAAATTCTGAATCCGCGACCTGTAAAAGCTATTAAAGTGTCGCCTGTAGACAAGTATGGGTACCGTGGTCGGGGCATTTCACGGGCACGCACAATTTCGAAGGCTTGACATGTTTGGTATCTATTTACTCGGAACAACAACATCTTTTATATTTCACTAAAGAAATGGGTAAAATATTGTGTTTTCTGTGCACCCAAGTCATATTAAGTGTATTTGTTTTGTGACTGAAGATTTGGGTTTGATAAACAGTTGCGCTAATTTCAAGCAATATAAAAACATTGCAGCTGCCATTTTATTCTACAGGGTCTCTGCTGTCAGGAAATGTATCATTCTGAGGGGGATGGGGAAGCAATTCTCAGGCCTAAAATGTGCATTTTATAATGTGTTAAGGGCAGGTCCGGATTTATTCTCTCTGCTGCCCCAAGATCAGGTCCCTCAATGCGCCCCCCTACCTGCCAACCCAGCCCCCCATGGAGAATGGCAGACCTGCAGGCTGCATACAAGTGATCTCGGTGACATTGCTGAGAAACAAGCACCCACCTAGTCCCCAGAACTCCATGTGCCAGGCATCGAGAGATAGGAATTCCACACCCCTGCTGCCCCTCTACTCCCTGCTGCCCCAAAGCCGGGCCTTGGTTGGCCTTGTGGGAAATCCGGCCCCTGGTAGTCGGGGGGCCTATTCACGGGCGCGCACAATTTCGAAGCTTAACATGTTTGGTATCTATTTACTCGGCACAACCTCTTCTTTTATATTTCACTTTAAAAATGGGTAAAATATTGTGTTTTCTGTGCACCCAAGTCAAATTAAGTGTATTTTTTGCTGAAGATTTAGGTTCGATAAACAGTTGCGCTAATATCAAGCAATATAAAAAAAATTGCAGCTGCCATTTTATTCTACCGGGTCTCTGCTTTCAGGAAATGTATCATTCTGAGGGGGGGAGTAATTCTGGATGTGCAGCTTTGCCCTAGGCAAGGCAGCAACGCCGCCCTCAGCGAATCTGCCGCTCCAGGCAAACGCCTTGTTTGCCTCGCGGCAGATACGCCCCTGCCCCCACCCCCACCATAAGGAGAATGGCAGACATTCTGCATAAAAGTGATCTCGGTGACATCGCTGAGATCACTTGTACAAAACATGCGGCAGTTTCCCCGCTGTACGTTTAGCTTTGCTTGCCAAAAACAGGGCTAAATGTAGAAAACAACTACCCGCCCGGCACCCGGAACTGCATGTCCCCGGTGTCGGGAGATAGGAATTCCACACCCCTGCTGCCCCTCTACACCCTGCTGCTTGGTTGGCCTTGTGGGAAATCCGGCCCTGGTTAAGGGTTGAACGGCTGCTGTTGATAAAGATGTAAAAACGATACAACAGAAAACGGCGGGATACGTAGATTTTGAAAAAAAAGCAAAATAAATAAATCACATTTGTGTGTCGTAAAAAAAAAGAACATTCTTGGTATTAAAATTCTTGCCATCTCTATCTAGGACACAATGAGGCATAAAGGAACCCTCATACGCGCCTCCTTGTTCTCCACCATGGTCTTTCTACTGGCGAAAACCTTCATATACAGCAGAAGCATCAACCGATCGGTGCGCATTGCACCCACCCCATTGCCAGCCAGAACTCTGCCCCCCATTATGAGGGAATCAGTGACCCTGAATGACAGCGCTTACAGTTACCACCTGAACTTAACCAGTTTTGAGGCGGAGTTCCCTCACCTGCAGAGTTACAACTGCACGCTCCTCCAGGAGCCACAACCAGAGGAACAAGGAGCAACCAGCCAAAAGCTGCTGATCCTGGCGGTGAAGTCCCACCCCAAGACCGGTGCACGGAGGGCCGCACTGCGAGAGACGTGGGCTAAAAAGAGGGATATAAATGGATACAGAGTCAGGCCGCTATTCTTGCTGGGAGAGGCAGAAAGCAAAGGCCAAATGGAACTGGCCAAGCTTGAGAGCCGAGTGTATGGTGACATTCTACAATGGGACATGACGGAGGGACACCACAACCTGTCCCTGAAGGAACGCTGTTTCCTGGAGTGGTTGTATCTGAATTCACCACAAGTGGATTACATTTTCAAAGGTAAGAAACGGATCTTGAAGTTAACCTGCGACCTGACTTTGCACACTTTACTGGCATCCCAGTCTTAGTATGTAGGGTTCAGTATTGGGTTGGCTCCGCCCTTTGCCGCTATAACAGCTTCACCTCTTCTGGGGAGGCGTCCACAAGGTTTAGGAGTGTGTCTATGGGAATGTTGGACCATTTGTGAGGTCAGGTACTGATGTTGGGAGAGGGGCTCGCAGTCTCCGCTCTAATTCATCCCAAAGGTGTTCTATGGGGTTGAGGTCAGGACTCTGTGCGGCCAGTCAAGTTCCTCCACCCCAAACTCCCCCATCCATGTCTTTATGGACCTTGCTCTGTGCACTGGTGCGCGTCATGTTATAACAGGAAGGGCCCATCCCCAAACTCCTCCCACAAAGTTGG
>NW_017310499.1:19129-19884 GCF_000935625.1 Nanorana parkeri | reverse complement strand
TCAGCAATCAACTGTCACTTCTTGTAAGTCTAACATCACAGGGCATTCACAGCAGCCAATCAGCAATCACCACTTAGAGTCAATTGAATTTTGAATTCCAGCAGGCAGTCTGCAACCGTCACTTCATGTAATTCTGATGTCATAATGCATTCATAGCAGCCAATCAGCAATCACCCCTGAGAGTCAATTGAATTCTAATTTCTAGCAGTCAGTCAGCAACCAACTGTCACTTCTTGTAATTCTGACGTCACAATGCATTCACAGCAGCCAATCAACAATCTCCCCTGAGAGTCATTTGAATTTTGAATTCTAGCAGTCAGTCAGCAATCCACTGTCACTTCTTGTAATTCTAACATCACATTGAAGTCACAGCAGCCAATCAGCAATAACCCCTGAAAGTCAATTGAATTTTGAATTCTAGCAGTCAGTCAACAATCAACTGTCAATTCTTGTAATTCTGACATCCCAATGCATTCACAGCATCCAATCAGCAATCACCCCTGATAGATAGTTGAATTTTGAATTCTGGCAGTTAGTCAGCAATTAACTGTCACTTCTTGTAATTCTAACATCACAATGCATTCACAGCAGCCAATCAGCAATTACCCCTGAGAGTCAGTTGAATTCTAAATTCTTGCCGTCAGTCAGCAATCAACTGTCACTTCTTGAAATTCTAAAATCACAATGCATTCACAGCAGCCAATCAACAATCTTCCCTGGGAGTCAATTGAATTTTTAATTCTAGCAGTCAGTCA
>NW_017310499.1:3178-14006 GCF_000935625.1 Nanorana parkeri | reverse complement strand
AGCGATCATATATCATATATATTTCTGAAACCATAGGTCCGTTAGAATAAAATGGTTACAGTTTTGGTGTCGCACGATATGTGCAGCTGTACGATGTGTGCAGCTGTTTATCAAATGTATATTCCCAGGAAGAATTAATTTTAGTGCACACAAACACAATATAATACCCAATGTTTTGGTAAAATATAATAATATAATAATAATATTTAAAAAAAGAGTATACAGGTGAAACTCGAATAATTAGAATATCGTGCAAAAGTTCATTTAAGTTCATTTATTTCACTAATGCAACTTAAAAGGTGAAACTAATACATGATATAGACTCATTACATGCAAAGCAAGATAGTTCAAGCCGTGTCATAATTGTGATGATTATGGCTTACAGCTCATGAAACCCCCAAATCCACAATCTCAGAACATTAGAATATTACATGCAATCAATAACACAAGGATTGTACATAGAACAATTTCGGACCTCTAAAAAGTATAAGCATGCATATGTACTCAGTACTTGGTTTGGGCCCCTTTTGCAGCAATTACTGCCTCAATGTGGCCTGGCATGGAAGCTATCAGCCTGTGGCACTGCTGAGGTGTTATGGAAGACCAGGTTGCTTCAATAGCGGCCTTCAGCTCTTCTGCATTGTTCGGTCTCATGTCTCTCATCTTTCTCTTGGCAATGCCCCATAGATTCTCTATGGGGTTCAGGTCAGGCGAGTTTGCTGGCCAATCAAGCACAGTAATCCCACGGTCATTGAACCAGGTTTTGGTGCTTTTGGCAGTGTGGGCAGGTGCCAAGTCCTGCTGGAAAATGAAGTCAGCATCCCCATAGAGCTTGTCTGCGGAAGGAAGCATGAAGTGCTACAAAATCTCCTGGTAGATGGCTGCGTTGACCCTGGACTTAATGAAGCACAGTGGACCAACACCAGCAGATGACATGGCTCCCCAAATCAACACAGACTGTGGAAACTTCACACTGGACTTCAAGCATCTTGCAGTGTGTGCCTCTCCATTTTTCCTCCATACTCTGGGTCCTTGGTTTCCAAATGAGATGCAAAATTTTGGACCACTGAGCAACAGCCCAGGTAAGACGTTTCTGACGTTTTTTTTGTTTTTTTCAACACACTTTATCTCAGTTTGAAATACAACATACTGTACATTGCATTTAGCATAACAAGATCACAGACAGTAATGCAGAGACTACAGTTTTTCGTTTACGTAGCAATGCCTCCGTGATCTGCAAGGATCCAAGAGTGTCTACCACAACGTACAGAGTACTATGAGTTATAGTGTAACTAATGTAATAACAAATTACAACAAAAATAAAACAGAAATATTAAAACAAAAATAAAGATAAATATATATCCATTGCTTGTCATATCTCCTTAATGTAGAAGACATTTCCCAGTAATTAAACAGCATTAGAAGAGCGTTCACTGGGATCTGTTGGCCCACCACAGACTCCAAAAACACAGCTACTGAACCCCAGAAAGATTGGATCAGAGGGCAAATCCACAAACAATGGAACAAGGGAGCAGCCGGTAAATTACATTTTGGGCAATGGTCGAGATAGGCTGTGTCACCGCCTTGTGTGCGTTTAATCTGAAAGGCATAATATGCTCTGTGGATAATACGGTACTGCGTTTCTCTCCACTGTTCATTAACCATGACTGAACATGTGCTACGGTAATCCTGCAGGATCTTTTCAACAATATCCTCTGCAGGAATATCGTCCTGTCTTAGACAGGCATACACATCAGAGATGGATCTCCTACCCGTAGATACTAGGCTATCAATTGGTATAGTTTTGATAATACTATGCAGAGTGGATTTTAGTTTTGTAATGTGGGTTGAAGCCTGCATGAAATGTAGAAACTCACCGGCAGGGACCTAATATTTGAGTTTAAATGCTGAGAAGGAAAGCAGTGTATTGGTGTCTTTATCTATTAGGTGCACAAAATTGGTGATTCCTCTCTGTTCCCATCTCGTAAATGTCGCATATTCCTCCCCTTGTGGAAATGAAGGGTTGCCCTTGATACTCAGGTGGCTAGAAAAGTGGGGATTCGATTTTAGTATCTTATGTGTTTCCCTCCAGGCAACCACCGTGTCACGTACCAGGATATTGGTGCGGAGGAGAGGGGGTATGGTAGGGAGGGGGCAGTGGAGAAGGGATGGGAGTTTTCATGGATGTACCATCTCTGATTCCAGTTCATAGTTGGAGTAATATGAGGAAGAGCTGATCCAGTCCATGGAATGACAAAGAAGGCAGCTTAAATTATATAGTCTTACATTTGGAAAGGCCATGCCTCCCTCACCCTTGGGTAGGAACAGTTTTTTGATGGAAATTCTTGCTTTTTTCCCTTGCCATATAAAGGCTAGGAACGACTTGTTTAGTTCTTTTATGTCTCTATGTTTTAGTAAGATGGGCAGGGTTTGCATAGGATAGAAAAGCCTGGAAAACGAAATCATCTTTATCAAATGTATTCTACCAAATAGTGAGAGGGGGAAATCCTTCCGTGAGGTCAGTTCCTTGTGTATTTTGTCCAGGAGAGGTGGGTAATTAAGGTTGTAAAGGGATGAGGGGATCTTGCCTATTCGGAGGCCTAGATATGTAATAGAGCACTTCGCTATACTGAATGTTGTGACGGAATCTAATGCGGATGATGCAGACGGGGTCAAGGGAAGGACCTCAGATTTGGAAGTGTTAATTGTTAAGCCCGAAAACGCTTGGAATCTCTTAAAAACATCCTGGATGAGTGGTAGGTTTCTGGTAGGGTTAGTGGAAAATAGTACTATGTCGTCTGCGAAAAGCATAATCTTAAGTTGAGATGAAAGAAAAGGTATCCCAGAGATGGTTGAGGAATTTTGTAAATACAATGACAGGGGTTCTATAGCAATATTAAATAATAAGGGTGAAAGGGGGCATCCTTGTCTGGTTCCCCTCTGCAATAGGAAGCGTGAAGACAAATATCCTGGAGTGCTAATACGTGCACATGGGGATGTATAGAGTGCCTTCACAAAGTTTTTAAAAGGACCGAGAAACCCATTACATCCAGCACTTTATATAGCCATGGGAATTGAATGCTATCAAAGGCCTTTTCGGCGTCAATGGATATTAAGGCTATAGAGGAGTTCGGATGTTGTTTGGCATGTTCCAGGACCGATAACATTTTACGTATATACGAGACCGCAGATCGGCCCTTAACAAATCCTACCTGGGCGGGCGATATTAAGCGTGGCAGCAACGTAGCCAATCTATCCGCTGCTATTTTCGATAACAGCTTGGCGTCCGTGTTTATGAGGGAAATGGGGCGGTATGACCCTGGGAGAGTGGGATCCCTGTCTTTTTTAGGTAACAATTTAATATATGCTTCAGTCCCTGTCCTCATGTATTCACCTCCCTGCCAGATAGCGTTAAAGACATTGTGAAGGGTTGGCGACACCTGTTCGCACATCATTTTATAAAATTCATTGGTGTAACCGTCCGGACCCGGGGATTTACCGTTGGAGGAGGCCCTAAGAGCCCTCGAGATCTCCTCCAGGGAGATGTCAGCGTTTAAGAATAGGATATCATCATTCGTCAGAGTAGGCAATGTCCCTGAGCCCAGAAAGGCCTCGCCCAGCCCCATGTTTGCAGGGGCGGCCAAATACAGGTTGCGATAGAAGCTTTCAAATGTTTGGTTAATTTTTCTTGGGTCAGATAGGACGTCCCTGGTCTCTGTGCGAAGGGAAGAAACATGTGTTTTCAGGGATCGTTGTTTGGTCAGGTTTGCCAGTAGTTTACCTGATTTATTACCAAATTTGTGGAAGGTTAGCTTAGTTTGGGAGTGGTAGTACAAGTTTTGCTGTTTGGCCCCCCATTCAAAATCTAATTTTGCCTTAAGCCATTTTTCTCTAGAGTTTAATGATGGGTGATTTGAATAATCTAATTGGGCCTGACATAAGGAAGAACTAGCTTCATTAAAATACGCCTTCGCCTTTTTCTTTTTGGCTGCCACATAAGACATTATTCTGCCTCTCAAGACAGCCTTGGCCGCTTCCCAAAATAAATTCGGTGTGGAGATATGTCTCTCATTAAATGACTCATATTCCCGCCAAGCCTCTATCAGCATATTTTTGAAGGATGGATCAGAGTATAAATGGGAAGGGAATCGCCAAATGTATGAGTCCCCTTTGGGGTATGTAGAGTGAAGCTGGATCAGAATGGGAGCATGGTCTGATATGGTTATAGGGAGCAGTTTAACATCGCTGACCAGGGAATCCATTGTATCCGTCACCAGAAAATAGTCCAGCCTCGCGAAGGAGTTGTGGACCCCCGAGAAGTGAGTGTATTCACGTTCCAGAGGGTTCCGTATCCTCCAGGCATCTGTGAGGTGAAGTGTGTCAGCTAGGTTCTGAAGACCTGTAACGCAAGCTTTACCTGTTCTAGATCCTCCCCTTACGGTCCCTGATCTATCTTCCTCCCGTACCATTACAGAGGTAAAATCCCCACCCAGTATCTTATTGGGGTTGTCGTCTTGTTGGATCCATGATGTGATCTCCTGGAAATCCGTAGTCGTGGGGGAATTGGGAAGGTAAAAGTTATATAGCGAGTACAGTTTTTTGTCAGCTTGTATTTTTACTGCTTATCTACGTCCGTCCGAATCCGATCGGACATTTTCAATTTGATAGGGAAAGGATTTATGGAATAGGATTGCCACCCCGGATCGCCTACCCACTGCGGGAGAACATATTACCTCTCCTACCCATAGCTTCCTCAGCCTATTAGCGTCTGCCATGGGAAGGTGAGTCTCCTGCAAAAATACAATGTCAGGTTTGAGTTTTTGAAGGTGGCGCAGCATCATCATACACTTTGCAGGTGATCTTAGACCGTTAATGTTCCAGGAGATCACTTTCATGTTGTAGAGCATTTGGATCGGGATATAACAGATAAAGGATTACTCAGTATTAGGGGTGATAACATTTGAATGACAGCAGACCATATATGAGATATTAAGCAAACATAGTTGTGACGTGTAAGGGCCAAGAACCCCTCACGAGTGGGGGTATCCTGGTCCCTCAGGGCGTAGAGAATATCAGCATTGTGTATCAACATGCATAAATTGAACCATTTCCATATTTGGTATATCAAATAGCATAGTACCTGGTCAGCTCGACCATCTTCCACATGCGAACAGCATATAGGCATCGTAATAAACAGAAAAACAGAAACAAAACCATAAAGAAAAAAAGAAAAACAAAAGATGTAGTCCGTGACTTCACTTTTTTACTTATGTGCTTCAACGGAGCGCGCAAGCTGGCTCCCGCTAAGCTGGAGCCATTCACTTTATCAGGGAAAACAAATGGTTAAGATCAGTTTCAGCAATGAAAATATAAGCCTCTAATACGGGGAGGGTGCCCCTGCAAAGCTAGGGGTGTCCTGCCAGTAGGAGCGAGTAATTGTGGTCTGCGCTATCCGCAGTTATAAGACACTGTCCTATTATGCAGCCCCATAGCCCCTGGGTGGCAGGCTGCGTGCAGCCCGCTGGCGGGTACAACCTGATGTGTCCTCTTGTAGTAGGCGTCAATAGCAACGTCTGTCAAATTCCTAGAGCCTCTCGGGAAGGTGTGTGGAAAAGGGGTAGCCTAGCGGCCCCCCATATCAAAGGGTGGATGCTCCTGAGCCTACTCCCTGGCTTCCTTTTCCGTGTCTCAGGCCCGTTTCCGCAATAGTTAACACAGTATTATAACCGAAGAAAACAACGCATCAAACAAAAGATTGAATAAAGATACCGGTTTCTTTGCGGGCCTTCCGGAGGTTGAAGAAAATAACACCCGGTGTTGCAGAGTGCCGGAGCGACGGCGGTTCCTCATGGAGACTCTGTGGGGGTCATAGGGAGTCGCACTGATGTCTTGCGTGCTGGTGTAGCAGGTCTGGGGAGGTGGGGAGATCGACCCTGTTCCAGAGAGGGAGCTGGGGCATCCATGCGGTCTAGGAATCTTTGAGCCTCGGCAGGATCCTGAAAGGATTGTTGCGAGCCGTCCGGCGCTTGGAATCTTAAAGCTGCTGGGTAGGCCAAGGTAAATCTGATTTTCTTCTGATAGAGAAGTGTGCAGACTTTACTGAACACTTGAACACTTTACGCTTCTTGGTTACTTCTGCAGAGTAGTCTGCGAAAATCAGAAGGCGGTGACCATCTAGATGTAGTTCTTTTTTGGCGCAAAAGGCCTGGAGGACCGCCACGCGATCGTTATAGTCCAAGTAGCGGGCGATGACTTGCCTCAGTGTTTTACGATCAGGGTTGGTGGGCTCCACACAGTGTGCCCGTTCCACCTTACAGGTTGGATCGAGGCCGAGGAGATCAGGGATATTATGGGCACATATGGATGATAGCAGCGACGGACGGTACGACTCCGGCAAACCGATAATCCTCACGTTGTTACGGCGTGATCGGTTTTCCAGGTCGTCCACTCTATCTAGTAGTTGGTTTACCTGTCGTTGGGCCGCGTCTAGCTGGGTTGAGAACGAGTCCGCTCCCTCCTCCAGTGAGGCTATACGATTTTCGGCCTCCGAGATCCTCTGGGCTTGGTTCAAGATGTCTTGTCGGATTGCTTGGATGCCCTTCGAGATTGCTTTGTTGACTGCCTCTTAGATGGTCGGGCGGAGCAGTTTCGCCACCTCTGCTGCAATCAAGGTATGGTCCGAGGTGGCAGGCATCTCATCCTCTGAAGAGACACTGCCCTCCGGCATGTCTGGCAGCGCGGGCATCTTGGACTGATATTGCACTCGCTTAGTACGAGTCGGCGTACCCTTGGTACGGGTTCCAGCACGACGTTTGGCGAGGAATTTATCCATCGGTTTGTCTGTCCTGGAGGTAGCGAGTGAGTGAAAGGCACTTCAGGCGGAATTAGGGTAGCTGAAGTATGATTTTATATTCGAATGTGTCCTGGCAGCGCGGGAGCTCTTCACTCTGCTTCCACTACATCAGGCACCGGAACAGGAAGTCTCTGACGTTTGTTGTTCAGGAGTGGCTTGACAAGAGGAAGCCCATGTCCAGGATCCGTCTGTGTGTGGTGGCTCTTGATGCACTGACTCCAGCCTCAGTCCAATCCTTGTGAAAGTCACTTTTTCACCTTTTAAGTTGCATTAGCGAAATAAATGAACTTTTGCACGATATTCTAATTATTCGAGTTTCACCTGTATGTCGAGTAAATAGATACCAAGCATGTCAAGCCTTAAAATTGTGTACACCCCTGGCGACAAACTGCGGTACCCAAAATTGTCCATAGATTATGTTTTTAATGCTTTTACAGGTGATCAGTTTAGAGTTAACAGCGAATGATGGCCCTACAGTTATGGCTCCCACTCCAGTGTTCACCTAACATAACTAACACATGTGCTGCAATTGCCATTTACATACATGTGCGCGTCCTGCATGTGCCTTTGCATTCGTGTGTGTGCAGGGTGACGGAATTTCTTTTCAAATTTGTTTTTATTATTTTCATATAATTATAATGTAATGTTTCTTTTGTATAAATTAAGTTTATAGAACCTGCATGTTTTCACTGATAAAAACTAAATAAAAACTAAGTTAATAGGACTAAAACTATGACAAAAATACATTGCAATTTTCTCTACTGGAGATTTAATTGACAAAACTAAACTAAACTAAAACTAAAACAATTCAGATGACTAAAATGTGCATTTTAATTTGAGTTGCATTTTATTCATCTGAATTCGTTTAGTTTAGTTTAGTTTAGTTTAGTCAGCTAAATCTCCAGTAGAAAAAATTACAATGTATTTTCATCATAGTTTTAGTCCTATTAACTTAGTTTTTATTTAGTTTTCATCAGTGAAAACATGCAAATTATGAAAACTATGTCGAAACATTTTAGTCAACTAAATTAACACTAGATCCAAGGAAAAATGAAGCTGGCGGGGGGCAAAGGAGGGAGTGCTGTCACTTCAGGATGGCCGAGCGGTGAGGAGAGAGAGCTGCCGGCTGTCAGATCCAGGACAAGTGGCACTCTCTCTCCCCTCACCGCTCAGCCATCCTGGATGACACCTCCCTCCTTTCTTTCTCCTTTCTCCTCAGATCCCTGCTGCCTCTGTCCATACAGGTGAAGGAGAGCAGTGGTGATCAGAGGAGAAGCTACAAGAAGAGGCGTAAGTAGGAACCTCAGGGCCCCGGTGCAAGATGCCATGAAGGGCCCCCCCCCCGGCGCGCTGCGGAGCACTGGCCTGCTAGGAGCTGTAGTCCCAGGAGGCAATGTCGGGGGCCTCGGCGGTTACTGAGCTGGACCCTCTTCTTCCTTTCCAGGCCCCTGGGAGTATAACAACGGAGGCATGCTGGGACTTCTAGTTCAACTACAACCAACGTGCCTTCATTGTCCCTATACACCCCTCCACATCAACCAGGGAACTACAAGTTCCCTCGTGCCCTCATTGTCCTTGTACACCCCCATATATAAATCACCCAGGGAACTACAAGTTCCAGCATGCAAGCCCCCTGCAGTAGTTCACTGGGTGATATGTGAGAGTTGTACAGGGACAGTGAGTGCATGCTGGGACTTGTAGTCCCCTGTATGACTAGAAGGCTGTTTTAATTAATTCCTCATGAAAATACTAGTAATATAATGGCATTATAGTGTAGTAATTTTCAAGTTCAACTATACTCTATTCTATGTTTCTATAATTACATTGTATTACTAGTACTTTCATGAGGAATTAATTAAAACAGCCTTCTATCATACATGGAACTACAAGTCCCAGATGAACTGCTGACTTGTAGTTTCCTAGTAACACAATGTCATTATAGAACATGGAATAGAATATAGTCAGTTCCAAATTCAGCCATGTTCTGTTTCATGTTCTATAATGGAAAGCCCTTACCTCGCATGTCACGGTCCTCTCAGCTGAAGGAAACTCAAGCAGGCTGTAAAAAAAAAAACACAAACTACTGTGGGGAACAGCAGCCAGGAACATGCACTCACTGTACTATCTCACTGCTCACGGTACTATCAGGACGGCTGCTGCTGGGTCCTCGCGGCTGTGTTCCCTGCCGACCCGCTTCACTGCTGGCGACCGACGCAACCCCCTCCCGATCGTCTGTCTGCCTTTGCCGCTCCATCGGGCCCCCCCGCTTGTTACTCCACTGCCGCGGTCGGGGCCCGTTCTTCCTTCCTGTGCCCCCCCAAGTGACGGAACGCTAGGGCCCAATTGCGCCGGCGTCCGCTGCGACCCTGGTAGTTCCGCCACTGGCTGCAGGGTTTGCCGCTCCTCTACTACCTGTTGCCCATAGGCCGAGCTGTGTTGGACACTTGGCTCCCCTATTGCCATGGCGCCCTGCGCTCGCCATTGCAACAGGGGTGAGAGGGCATAGCCAGGCTGGTGTTAGAGCACACTGAAAACCAGACAAGCATAAGCTGCTAGTTAAAAATACTTTTTAAAGAAAGCGTCATCAGTAACAAGCAAAATCATAAACAGAAACAAGCAAAATCATAAACAGGAACAAGCCGAGGTCAGGAGCCGGAGTGGGTAGCAGTAGGGGCCAGGTCAGGAACCCGGAGATCAGCATCGTCAGGAACAAGCCAGGAGCAGGAACCAGAAGAGAACGTCAGCCAGGATCGAGTCATACACGGAATCAGGATACAGAGAGCAGCTGGACCACACTAGCAGATAAAATCACGCAAGGGCAAGGTCAGACTGGACAGAGCAGTTTAATCAGTGTGTGGGATGACATCATAACTTAGAGACAGTAAACTCCAATCTGGCTGTCTCAGATGATTCTCTCCTGTTTGGCCTTAAGAGGAAGTCTGGGAGTAGTGAGCAACGTTATACAGTCTGCTCAGACAAATGAGGAATCACAGGTCCATGGCAACAGGGGCGAGGGGGCGCAGCCATGCCTGCTCTGGCTGCACCCCCTCACAGCTGCACCTGAGGCAAGAGCCTCACTCGCCTCCCACTTCCTACCATGCTGGAGGGGGTGAGGCTTTGTAATCAGCACTTGGCTGTTGCCAGGATGACCTGTGACAAGATGCAGAACAGGTTCTGACCTGAGCTTAGTGGTGTGACATCAGATGAATTAAGATGGCAGCTCACTGACCACCATCAAATGCTGACATCAAACACAGTGACCTGAGGGGATGAGGGAGAGAATCCAAACTAACATCTTGTGACACACTAGCGTGTACTGCACACTGTATGGAACTTTTTTTAACCTTTCCACTCTGCTTTATTTACTACTCTGATCACTGAACTATGCAATACTTACTAATTTGAACACTGCATTGCTTGTTATTAGACATGTGCACCAGCAAAAAAATTGTTTCATTTTGATTCGGATTTTGCTTTATTTTGTTTTTCAGAATTCAGGTCTGAAAGTCAATTCGTTTGGGAATTAGGACGAAATTCGTTAGCGGGAATCCGTACGAACTTCCGTTTTGTTTTCGTTTCGTTGTCGTTTCGTTCGTTCGTTGCAGCAAAGTGACATTTAAGAAGGAAAAAAAGTTTTTTTGTTCTGAAATGTCACTTTGCTGCAACAAAATTTTGTTCAAAAAACGAGAGTTTGGCCAAAAAAAACCGAATCTGAAAATCCGTATTCGTTTGCATTCGTTATATCTGTAATTGGGAATTTGGATACATCCAAATTTACGAATTTCCAAAATTTAGTTCGAATCTCGATTCGGAACTAAATGAATCGCACATGTCTACTTGTTACTACGATCTCTGAAATCTCCATCCACTACTTACTACACTGAACACTGTATTACTTACCACTCTGACCTCTGCTGGAGGGACTGCTGGAAATAAGTGGAAGGAAGAAGATGGTTGGATCAAGAGGCATCATTT
>NW_017310499.1:0-675 GCF_000935625.1 Nanorana parkeri | reverse complement strand
GAGAAGCCGCAGCTTTCAGGATGGCCGAGCGGTGAGGAGATTGAAGCCACTGTCATCCTGTCAGTTTCAGGATGACAGCGGCCCTGTGCATGGCCGAGCGGAGGATCGGTAAGTATCATTGATATTTACTGATCCTCTGTGCAAAGCAAACACTGGAGTGAACGTCTGATCACTCCAGTGTTTGTAGATAACTGGGAACACATAGCACTATGTATAATATTTTAAAAAAGTGCAAAGACTAAAAATGAATTTCAGATGAAATGAACGAAAATTAAAAACGTTCATTCATTTCATCAAACAAAACAAATTTTTATGCTATTTTGGATTCAGCCATTGGTGTGTTCCGGAGGCAGGGCGCATGATGTCATAACACCGCACGTGTTGGGAGCCACCAATTTCCAGATCTGGGGCCCAAGTATGACAGTATAGATGCAGATTAATTTTCTCAATGTATGGAACATGGACCCTGGTGATGGCTGTTGGCGGTGCCCGCAGTTTCTTGATACAAGAATCATTCATTTAAAAAGTCTTGATGCAGCAGAGCTGGACAGATAATCTACATTCTTAGGACACAAAGCAAAAGCCAGATCTTGTGTTGTACATGCAATTGTGTAACCAAAAAAGGGGCTATGCCCTTGACAGGGTAAGACATAAGCATATTCTTAACCTGGCTTG
>NW_017310498.1:18501-20673 GCF_000935625.1 Nanorana parkeri | reverse complement strand
GTGTGAGTAGAATCCAGCTTGCAGGAAGTGTATGAGTACAGCCCGGCATTCAGCGATCAGGAAGTGTGTGAGTACAGCCCGGCATTCAGTGATCAGGAAGTGTGTGAGTACAGCCAGGCATTCAGCGAGCAGGAAGTGTGTGAGTACAGCCAGGCATTCAGCGAGCAGGAAGTGCATGAGTACAGCCAGGCATGCAGGAAGTGGGTAAGTGCAGCCAGCATTCAGGGGTGTGTCCATTGACTATATATAACTAGGGGTGTGGAAGGGGTGTGTCCATTGACTATATATAACTAGGGGCGTGGAAGGGGTGTGTCCATTGCCTATATACAACTGGGGGTGTACCGGGGGCATGGCAGGGGTGTGTCCATTATTTAAACACATTGTGCTGGAACGTATCCTCCCTGTTTCTCATCTCAGAGGGTTGGGAGGTAAAATTGCTCTTCCTGGTGATGGAAGGGGGGGGGAGGTCTCCAGCAATCAGCACCTCACGGCCCCTCTGTGCAGTCCTGGAACCTGCAGGATGAGGACACACTGGCACAAGATCCAAACTCTCGGGACTGTTCTGCCCCATCTGCAACAATGACAAGGTCGGGTACATGATATGAAAAGGTTTTAAGGGCTGCAGTTCCTCTGAGCTCCACAAGGTGGTGATAGTAATACGAGACAAAGTCTGCATGGTAAACAGACAGGAAGTGATGTCAGGTACGGACAGGAAGTCTCCGTGGGAAAACAAATAGGAAAAGATGTCAGGTACAGACAGGGAGTGTCTGTGGGAAAACACAGAAAATGACGTCAGGTACAGACCGGAAGTCTCTGTGGGAAAACAGACAGGAAAGGATGTCAGGTACAGGAAGTGTCTGGGAAAACAGACAGGAAATGACGTTAGGCACAGA
This sequence comes from Nanorana parkeri, assembly GCF_000935625.1. Lineage (NCBI taxonomy): Eukaryota > Metazoa > Chordata > Amphibia > Anura > Dicroglossidae > Nanorana > Nanorana parkeri. The sequence goes on along the minus strand of NW_017310498.1, from coordinate 19,780 downwards.
CAGGAAGTCTCTGGGAAAACGGACAGGAAAGAATGTCAGGTACAGGAAGTGTCTGTGGGAAAACAGATAGGAAATTACGTCAGGTACAGACAGGAAGTCTCTGTGGGAAAACGGACAGGAAAGGAGGGCAGTTACAGGGAGTGTCTGGGAAAACAGACAGGAAATTACGTCAGATACAGACAGGAAGTCTCTGTGGGAAAACGGACAGGAAAGGATGTCAGGTACAGGAAGTGTCTGTGAAAACAGACAGGAAGTCTCTGTGGGAAAACGGACAGGAAAGGATGTCAGGTACAGGAAGTGTCTGTGAAAACAGACAGGAAGTCTCTGTGGGAAAACGGACAGGAAAGGATGTCAGTTACAGGAAGTGCCTGGGAAAACAGACAGGAAATTACGTCAGATACAGACAGGAAGTCTCTGTGGGAAAACGGACAGGAAAGGATGTCAGGTACAGAAAGTGTCTGTGGGAAAATAGACAGGAAGTCTCCGTGGGAAAACAAATAGGAAAGGATGTCAGGTACAGAAAGTGTCTGTGGGAAAATAGATCAGAAATGACGTCAGGTACAGACAGGAAGTCTCTATTGAAAACAGAAAGTGATGTTGGTTACTGACAGGAAGTGATGTCAGGTACAGACAGGAAGTTCCGGGTGAGGGGTGCGTTGGGTTGAAGTAGAGAGGAGACATTGCTGGAACTGGCAGCAGAGTAGGTAATACGATATGTATATTAACCCCTTCAGGGGTCAGAACTTTTTCCTGTCTACGGGGCCAGAACATTTCTCCTTAGCAGTCTCCTGTCACAAGGAATGTGTGTGGTCTTGTCGTGAGGCAGGTTCACCCGACCTCCGCAGAACTGTCAGTGACACATGCTCCACCCCTTTGTGTTGCTGCGCTGGCACAAGAATGCCCCGGCCGCAGTTGATCAGGAAGGGGGTTGTCGGTGAGAGATTTACAGGGGGTTGGGCAAGCACCAAGAGAGCTCACATGGGTGAGAAGCTTTTTGGTCTCTGTAGGTTGGTTGATAAAAGTCGCCCTTTAGATTCGTATTATTCAGGTTTTTGGTGTTTTATGACTTTTCTGACGCTGCAATAAGACACAATAACTACATTTCATGGGGTGACGTTGTTAAGGAGCCGACACTCATCAATCTCAGGGCGCCAGACTCCAGTTCTACCCTCATAGACCCGTATATATATCTATGAGACTTCGGGGGCAGTTTGCAAGGTCATGGGTAGCTGGACATTGTCATGGGGGACATGGACCAATGGAAAAACTACTCGGGGGC
>NW_017310498.1:16903-18392 GCF_000935625.1 Nanorana parkeri | reverse complement strand
GTTCCCCCCTCAACAAGGCATCTTAATGAGGACAGCAAGAACCTGATTCCAAAACATCCCTGGCCTGATAGATGTGGAGGTCTGTGGGAGGACTTATTGGAAACAGGAAGCCCTCTTTAGAATAAGGGGACACCCAGATATCTGTCCCCCATGTGAATGAGTACGGGGCACATAGAACCCCTCGTTACTCCTTTACAAGGGGTTCATTTTTCCGGAAGGCTTCAGAGTTTCTTGCTGGAGAGGTGGAACCGGAAGCGGGAATCTCTGGATGTGACATTGTTACTTCCTTTGGTAGATTTTTTGGGGTTTCTCCTGGTGGGAGGGTCAAAGGACGTTCTGGAAAGCTTGTGCCTGGGGGCAATCCTCTCCATGCAGAAGCTTCATATACAGAGAACTTCCAGCCATAGGGAAACATTAGCTGCCTTTGAGGATTCAGTAACAGAGGAGGACGTCTTAGTGTTTCCAGGCAATGCTATCACAGTAGCAAATGTCAACTGATGGGGGAGGGGGGAACCAGGCCTGGCACCCTTCTATCTCTAGGTTAAGGAAATTCCCTTATGGGGAAAGCTCCACCTAAAGTTGGTGTTGGCTGTAATGATACCCAGGACCGGATTTACCCTCCCTGCTGCCCCAAGCCCGGGTCGGGTTCTGCAATGTGCAACCCCCCCGCCGTGGTGAATGCCAACCAGATAGCGGGGGTGGCAGGGTTGGTTTGAATTATTTTATTGTTTTTCTTTTTTTTTATGACTTTTTAATTTTTTTACATTTTTATTTATCTTGTCATCTTTTACTTTTTTTTTTTTTTTACAAATGTTTTAAATAATTGTTTATCTTTTTTATTTATAATTACTTTCGTATTTCTAAAATATTTTTCTTATTATTTTATTACTTTATTTTTGAATGTAATTTATTATAATTTTTTTCCAAAATATCTTTTTATACATTTTTTCCAATTCCACACAAATCTCATAAACACCGACAATTCATAAACCTAACGCTTCAAATATTACATATATTATCTCTGTCATATCATTACATCCATATGTATACTAGAGCTGCAGCTAACGATTATTTTCAAAATCGATTAGTTATTATTTTTACTTATTTTTTCATTTATGTCATTATTTTTTTATCAATTTTTTTTCACCTAACTTTATTGCTATCACACAGGAGCTAACAAGCCCATTGTGTGATAGCATTTGAAGGTGACTTTATTGACCCCTGTCACCTCCAATACAGGAGTTCTAGCGCGGCGCTGTTGCTGGAACTCCTGTGACAGGTGAGAGAGGAACAGCGCGGCACGGCACAGCTCTCCCCTCTCGCTGTGTACACGAAGCGGCAGGGTTACTTTTAACCCTGCCGCTCTGCTCACCGCTCTCCATCCTGAAGACGTTGGTGGCCAGCGAGGAGAGGACGGAGCTGGGGCCGGGAGGACGCAGCATGGAGGGAGGGTGGTGCGGGGGAGGGAGGGGGGCGGCGGGGGGAGGAC
>NW_017310498.1:15651-16076 GCF_000935625.1 Nanorana parkeri | reverse complement strand
GGGGGGGGGTTGGGGGCGGGGGGGGGGGGACGGACCGGCTGGAGTCTAATTACAAGTGATCTTGGCGACATCGCTGAGATCACTGGTAAAGAAACAAGCGGTTTCTCCCGCTCTACATTGAGCCCGGCTTGTGCAAAGCAGGACTAAATGTAGAAAACAAATTACCGCTCGGCGCCCCCGAGGCCCGGGCCTTGTTGGGAATCCGGCCCCTGGTGATACCTTGAGCAGAGCTACTACGAATCATGTGACACCCAGAAGTGAGCATGGGCATCATACAGCTTGTTGGCTGCGACATTTCTTTGCCGCAGTCAATCAAGCTGACTATCTTAACGTCGCAGATCAGCGGCTACATCGGCTTCTACAGCACACAGACGGAGACAGAAGCTTTACAAGCGCTGAAGTCTGTTGTTCTGAGTGGGTGGCCT
>NW_017310498.1:947-12306 GCF_000935625.1 Nanorana parkeri | reverse complement strand
CTCTTCTAAGAACATGACTTCTGTACACTAATGGCTCGTACCGTCTCTATTTATCCGCATAAAACCGGCGTCCTTAAAAAACAATCGCTGAATAGAATCTGCTGAAACAGCGGGCGGATGGGCTAGCACCCTTTTAAGAGGGGAGCCCCGGAAGGCCCTACTTTGACTTGCTACCTCAGGATGCCGGGAACTATCCTCAGCTCAAAGGTTACATTCCATCCAGTCTCGGGGTTACCGTGGCTGTCAAAGTGTCGTGTGTGTTCTCATGGGAATATGAAGCTCACAGGGGTGCCAGAGTGATGGTTGCAGCCGGAGGTGTTCAGCCCTAGCTCAGATTGTCACGTGAGCGGTTTGCAAACTTTACATCGGAGTATTGCGAGTCTTTGGTGAATTAGGCACACAGAACCCGGGAGAGTGGATGAGATGTGAAGAGACATATTGCTACTGAGTTCTATATCTGGGATCTGGCCTCCAAGCGGGTAACCCCTAAAACACGTGTGGCGCTACCCCCCAAGGTGCCGCTGGAATAATCGGGTCTTTCATAGCCTGTCTAGGGAATATTGGCAACCTGCAGCCCCAATAGCATTAACCGCCCTGTACACATGAATTGGGAGAGAGGGTAGAGGGCTTAGGACATCCATGAGAAATATAGACAGGCTCCAGAGTCACCAGTCCCTTTCAGTAGTCCATAGTATAGGAGCACAGGCCGACACTGGGTATGTGAGCAACAGCTGACGAGGGATGGGCATGGGATCTTCAGTAGGAGAGACACCAGACTTGCTCCTGAGGTCCATTCCATTCCAGTCACCTCCCAGTAGCCATCGGCTTCCCTGGTTCTCCTCTTCAATCAGTATTAGGCCTCCTCCAGACTTGAGGCCTAGCAAAGCATTTTCGCGCTTGAGCATTCCCACCCCCCGCGCCTAAACCTGGGGGGCAGGTTGGAACGCCAAACAGGACTGGGCTAGGACAGGACTTAGCACATGGCAATTTCCCTGAGTATATATAACCAGCACCACTGGCCAAGAAACAACCAGTGATTGGCTGGCAAGCCACACACTCATAAGGTCCTCCCATTGGTTGCCCCACACTGCAGCAAAGTCGCACTCTACTCAGGCATGTGCAGTCAATGTCGGAACACCTGGAATTAACCAGATAAATGCCAAATATAATTCAGCCATGCTGGCTACAGCTCTGCCAATCACTACATTTCTAGGAGCCGATCCACATAAAGTGGTGGGGGCTACACACGAAAATGTCACGAAAATGAGAACCAGAGGAGCATTTATATGCTGGAGGTGCCAGAAAAGCCAGGATGGCATGGACCTCAGGAACAAGTCTGGTGTCTCTCTTAGGGAAGTCTTTGTAATATCCCAATATATTACAATGACACCTGGAAGTGGGGGGGTTATATTACAATGACACCTGGAAGTGAGGGGATATATTACAATGACACCTGGAAGTGGGGGGGATATATTACAATGGTTCCTGGAAGTGGGGGGGATATATTACAATGGCACCTGGAAGTGGGGGGGGGCTATATTACAATGGCACCTGGAAGTGGGGGGGGGGGTATGTTAGGCAGCAAGAGGACATTTTGTCCCTGAAGTTGATGTGTTGGTAGCAGAAAAAAATGTTCAGGTGTTCATGACCAACCAAAAGTGGTCCAATAAAGGAAAATCGGTGAACCGGTGGCGGAGTCATGGGCGACCAAGGCTCATTGGTGCACATGGGGAGGGATTTCTGGCCCGTGTAGTCCTATCCCATAGAAGAGATATTGTAGATCTGATAAAGCTGATAAAGTTAATGTTGGTTCCATTGCAGATTGTTGTCTATGGGGCTACGTAGTCTCAGAGCGCTCAGGGTGTCCATGCCGACCCGTGTCCACCCCCAAAGGTGCCTACAATGGCCATGTGAGCATCAGAAGTGGAGCACGGAGCTATGGAAGAAGGTGGCCTGGTCTGATGAATCATATGGATGGCCGGGTGTGTGTGTCACTTACCTGAGGAAGAGATGGCACCAGGATGTACTATGGGAAGAAGACAAGCCGGGGGATGCAATGTGATGGGCAATGTTCTGCTGGGACACCTCGGGTCCGGCCATTCATGTGGATGTCACTCTGTCACGTACCACCGACCTCAACATTGTTCCTGACCAAGTCCCCCCCTTCATGGACACGGTATTCCCTGATGGCAGTGGCCTCTCTCAGCAGGATAATGCGCCCGGCCACACGGCACACATGGTTGAAGAATGGTTTGAGGAACACAACAATGAGTCTGAGGTGATGACTGCGCCTCCAAATTCTCCAGATCTTAATCCAATTGATAATCTGTGGGATGTGCTGCAAAAACAAGTCCGATCCATGGAGGCCGATCACCTCACAACTTAAAGGACTTATAGGATCTGCTACTGATGGCTCGGTGCCGGATACCACAGCACACCTTCCGAGGTCTAATGGAGTCCATGCCTGGACGGGTCAGGAGGAGAATGGGGACCTCCTCAGTATTAGATGGGTGCTTAGAATGGTACGGCTGATCGGTGTATCTGCCCATCTATAAGGATTGGGGTCAGTGGTGGCTTCATATTAATGATTAGCTCTGAGAAAACATTTAATCTTCAGTGTTAACATGTAAAGTCGATTTATAGCCAAAATGTTTGTTATTTTCTAGTGTTGGATGGAGTGATGACCTTTGTCGCCAAGACAGGAAGTTATAGAAAATGCCTTCTGAAAGAAATAGAGGGAAATTCTTCCAATGGAGACACCTGTTCTGGTGACAACTGGCTGTGAGAGATTTCCCCACTTTGTAGAAATATCTACTCACTTCCTGTTGTGTCTCTGGGACAGGAAAAGAAAGGAAATCTCCAGAAAAGGACAGAGAGAACAAAACACTAAACCCTTCCCTACTTCATACTGAAAGTCCTGATTGTCCCCCAAATCTGCCCCGTGTGTCCCATCGCTACGACAACTCATGACAAAGATATTGTGGGATGTGATGAGGAAACCAACAAGCTGAGATCACGGTGAAGGTTCAGAAAGTTTATTTAGAAGAGAAGAGTTACAAAGTAAAAGATGAGAAAGTAGAGATGAAGACACGGAGATCCTTAGGCATGGCAGGAGGACCAAGGATCTGACTTTATCACATGACTAGGACCATAGAGGAAATGTAACCATTGTTCTGCCCCATAATGTGCGGCTTCCACAAATATATTCTACTAACACCTCGGATTTAATACATATAGAGGGGAATTTACTGAGACCGGAGCAGACACTATCTGGACCAATCAGCTTCCAGCTTTAATTTTCAAAGCTTCACTGAAGAAGCTGAAGATGGAATGTGATTGGTTCCTGTGATCAGCTGATCCAGATTCTGTCTGCTCTGGTCTTAGTAAATTCCCCCCATAGTGTGTAAGGAGTGCCGTATATTTCTTTATAAAAACCTGACAGAGGTTCCAGCCTTCCCCTCCCCCACCACAGGAAATACTTTTTATTACACTCTGTGTCCCTGGTGTAGATTTTCCTTCATTTCCTGTCTGGTAAAATGTTGTCACCAGGGCAGGAAGTGAGGTGAAATATCCCTATTGGGGCCCCGGATAGCAATGAAAACATGACAGGGGTTCTAATTCTCCCCCACTCCACCCAGAACTGAGATATATAGATACGCCTTAAAGGTGCAGGCTCTAGGACTGTCATCCCAATCCTCTCTACACTACCTAGCGTGTCACTGATCCGGAACAAGCATGCAGCCAGTGAAGTCTGAATCATCTGAACTCCTGCATGCTTGTTCCTGGTCAGTGACACGAGGTAGTGAAGTTGAGGATGAAGATGACAGCCCCGGAGCCTGCAGAGCCTTATAAATCAATAATGTAATTTCCTGTCCACTGCTTCCTCCTATTGGCTGAGTATTCCACCAATCAGATTCTCCGCCCTGTGATGTCACCAGTCTCCGGGCAGATTTCTCACCTCTGATTCCCCCCAGATATCTTTATACAACCTTTCCCTACACATACCCCGGCATGGAGGGGCTCAGTGAAGGTGGTGGTGAAGGTGTGGAGGAGTCGGATCGGGTCACACAGATCATAAAAGGAGATCCGGCCGGCCTCATAATCCAGATCTATCCTGACTCTGTTACTGGAGACAATGCCGGGTAATCGGATCTTCTTCCTGTCATGTCTTACTGAGTACTGATTACCCCCCCACCACCTCACCAAACTCCAGGACTTCTTATTATATCCAATCCGTGACTGACCTCCTCCCCTCTCTATACTGGGGTAACACATCCCGACTATCCAGTACTGTGACCCCCCGACATCCACTTCCCAGTAATGTCGCCCTGAGGAGAAACTCCGACTGCTCAACACCTGAGGACAATCCTGAAATCTCTCCGGAGTTTCTGGGCGATTCTGACTCTTATTCTGTACACGCCTACACAGGGCGAGGCTGAGACTCGTATTCATAGGAATCCTTATACAGAGGACACAGATAATACACGGGAGGATTCCTGACAATAATCTCCATATCTGAGGAAGAATAAAGGTCATTTAATAATCTGTGGAAACATGTCGGGAATTTCCCTTCATATCATTAGCACATTTCACAGACAAAGGAACACAAAGGTGATGGATTTGGCTGTAATAAGACAAGTCATACAGACAGAGCCGGATTACACACAAGGTGACCTAGGTCTGCGCCTAGAGACTGGCGGGTGTGCATGGGGGCTGTCTGTTCTTTCTTACCATCCCTCTACTATCATTAGGCATGACTGGGGTAATTGAGAGGGAAGCTGCCCCAATTACCACCAGACCCATACCCAACCTCCACCCCTTCTATTGCCCAGAACAACATTGGACGACACAATAATGGATCTCAATGGTCATAGTGGTCCTTTATCACAAATCATTCCATTCTAATAACTGCAATTAACATGAATAACAAAATGGGCCGATGATCCTTGAAGGCTCCAGAGAGAAACATGAACTTCCCAGCCGGAGCATCACCTCTGTGTCCAAACCTGTTACTTGCCAGGCCCCCAGCCACACCCTAACACCTCGGACGTGATGGCGGGAAATCTGCTACAGAATCCCCCTCCATACACCAGTCCTATAACACATACAACTAGACCACATTACAACACAGGGTGCCATGTCTTAGACGGATCCCCATCCACTTTATGCAAATAAATGTCTTCAAAGTCCCTCCAAGAACTGCCATGATACCTCAAGCATAAAACCTGTGGTTGAGTGCAACTCCGCACCCTCAGGGTTCTTTGTATCTCTCCCTGTATTATTAGGGACCACATATCAGATCCCATAACCCAAATCCCATAATCCCTATATATCCATTCAATAACCCTTATCTTAGCATTTTACCTGATCAGTCCATCAGATTGTATGCAAGACCTGTGGTTCATCCAGCTAGATTGGAGGGAGTTTATTTATTACAGGTATTTATATAGCGCTGACAATTTACGCAGCACTTTTTTACATAGTGCTTACAATCTAATGTCCCTATAGAGCTTACAATGATAGACCTTACAATCTAAGGTCCCTATAGAGTTTACAATCCAAGGTCCCTATAGAGCTTACAATCCAAGGTCCCTATAGATCTTACAATCTAAGAGCTTACAATCCAAGGTCCCTATAGAGCTTACAATCATAGAGCTTACAATCTAATGTCCCTATAGAGATTACAATCATAGAGCTTACAATCCAAGGTCCCTATAGAGATTACAATCATAGAGCTTACAATCCAAGGTCCCTATAGAGCTAACAATCATAGAGCTTACAATCTAAGGTCCCTATAGAGATTACAATCATAGAGCTTACAATCCAAGGTCCCTATAGAGCTAACAATCATAGAGCTTACAATCTAGATCTTACAATCTAAGAGCTTACAATCTAATGTCCCTATAGATCTTACAATCTAAGAGCTTACAATCCAAGGTCCCTATAGAGCTAACAATCATAGAGCTTACAATCTAAGGTCCCTGTAGAGCTTACAATCTAAGGTCCCTGTAGAGCTTACAATCTAAGGTCCCTATAGAGCTAACAATCATAGAGCTTACAATCTAAGGTCCCTATAGAGTTTACAATCCAAGGTCCCTATAGAGCTTACAATCATAGAGCTTACAATCTAAGGTCCCTATAGAGCTTACAATCATAGAGCTTACAATCTAAGGTCCCTGTAGAGTTTACAATCTAAGGTCCCTATAGATCTTACAATCTAAGGTCCCTATCGAGCTTACAATCTAAGGTCCCTGTAGAGCTTACAATCTAAGGTCCCTATCGAGCTTACAATCTAAGAGCTAATTTACCTTCCAGCATGTCTTTGGAGTGTGGGAGGAAACCCGTGCAAGCGTAGGGAGAACATGCAAATTCCTTGCAGATAGTGACCTGGCCAGGATTTGAACCAGTGACCCCCAGTGCTGCAAGGCAGAAGTGCTAACCACTACGCCACTGTGTTCCCCTCTAGTGGTGTATCGCAGTATTGCAGACTGTGACAACTGTTTCATAGCCATGTTTAACCTCCCGACAGTAAGTTCTGTTCTCACTTCTCCACCAAACAAGGTTCTGATGGCTCGGTCAGATTTAGGATATCCAACACCAGCACATCATCCTGAGTCCAAATGCCACACAACTGCCATGAGCAGGGTCCATACAAATGATTAGTCAGTCCCTGGCTTGTTCTAGAAGGCCAGGACATAGCATGTTACATTTGTGTGAAGCTTATGTAGCGCTCACCCCCCGAAGGAGCCGCTGGATATGAATTGAGGTTCTCCTACCTGTTTGTTCCAGCCATCGGCCCTCTTTGATCAGCAACAGCACACCGACACTCATGGGGTCTTTTGAATATTTATTTGCCAAGAGTAACAGGAGAGAGGTTTTAGGATCTGTAGGATGCCCTGACGGATTCTTCAGAGGACTGCAACCGCTAGGGCCAATAGCACCGTGATCCGGTCAGTGTGACCAATGGTTGAAACTAACAATACTGCGAACCGCCAGGATGGTCCAGTAACTTATATGAAGAGTAGATATCTCTGGACTCCGGTAAGAACCGCTGGCTTCTTCTAGAACAGACACCTGGAATAGGGTGAGGGATCTCTGTTGTGGGTCCCAGATGGTCGCTTTCACCAGCTCCTCTGCGGCACCCCTCAGCAAGGAGACTTCACCTCCAGCCCAGCTTCCATCAGGTCTTTTCTCAGAAGTATCTGGAATCTCTGTGCCCTCAGCATCTGCCACTTGCCAAGGAGCACTCCAGATTAGTAGTAGTATCCTCTTAGAACAAGGCACCCAACACCTGCCACGTGTATGGGGCCCAAGCAAAGCACCTATGGTGACCTAGGACTCTAGGCCCCTCAGCACCTGCCTCAGTTGCTCGTATCACACAGACCTCCTAGGGAGAGGCCCCTAGGGGGAAGAGACCTCTGCACAGTGTCCCCAGACCTTTTGTTATCTGCCCTCAGCCATACCTCTGAGTCATCCTGCTCAGGGATTGGTCAGCGTCAGGTGCATGGTCATAGTCTGAGGATGGATCCCCTTCACTGTATGCCAAGGCTCCCTTTTCCTCAGCAACAGGAGGAGCAATTGATCCAGCAGACTCAGGGACACCTATAGAATGCAGAGCTCTGTATAATCAGTATCTAGGCTGGTTACAATCCAGATATTTCTAAATTGGATAGCGACATTTTAGAGGGAGCTACACTTATATTATGTACTGTCAGAAGAAATCATTCTCATCCCCCATTGCTATGATCTAAGAAAAAAGAGTGATGACAGCAGACAGTTTGGTCCTCCAGTATGGGATGTCCTCACCCCCCTGATAATTTTGCAGTCTCCAGGTCTGAAGGATTCTTTGGAGAGTTGGTGAGGTGATAGTTTGATTCCTCTTATCTACATCCACAAGTCTACATGGTCCTGTCAAAAGATCATCAGCAGCTAGGTGTTGGTTCCTCAGAAGCCCGGGCCCAAGATTTCTATTTACATTGTGAACATTTGTCTACTGCTGAGCACTGAATGAAGAACATATCCGTCATATCATCTCACTTCTATATTGTGATGTCACAGGAGGAGCTTACAATCACATCATGAGCAGGTTGGTGGAGGCCCAGAGGTGGCTTCTAAGAGAGCTTTGTTCTATTTACATGTTTCTGGAATTTTGTGAGTTTTGGTGATATTCTGATGTCATCATGATGTCATGGTAATGGTAAGATGCTTTGTTCCTATTGGTGCTCTCCTTGTACATATAGTGCTTCCCCGTCTGTACTTTTCATGTCACTTTGGATGATGAAGGAACCCACCGAAGTCCTGAAACATTGCACTTCTGTCTGACCTGCTGAACAAGTATTAATAAAAGACTATTTGTCTGAAGATGGAAAGGTGTGCTGGTCATATTCATATCACCGTGATATTGCAGGACACGGCCATCATTATTCCTTCATCGGCATTATGTCCGACTCCCTCCATGCAGTCAGAAAGGAAGGATTAGAGGGAGCAGAGAGAATGAGAGATGGACAAGGCAACAAGATTTCTGGTCACCTCTTTCCAGAGCCCGCTCCAGAGAAGTCTTTCTTCCTATCCCTAAGGACCTGTGTCATTGGGTCTTGGAGCTCTGAGACACCCTGACAGTATCTGTCTGCTCACCATTCTCTTCCTATACCCTCCTCAGTGCCAGCCTCACCACCCTGCCTGCCATATGTCCTCAGTCCCCCTTCTCTACCATCTGTCACCTATAGATACCCCTGGGTGACATCCATTATAAGTAGATCCACCCCAGTGTGTCATTTGCTGCCTGTGTACCCTCTTTGTCCTCTCCTACATGCATGGCACACTAGCATAAGCTTCAACATGGAGACAATTTTTACTCCACACTATTATTCAAATAGTGGACCAATTTACTAAAAGTTGACTTGCCGGGGAATCGGTAGAATAATTTCAAAATCTAGATCAATATAGCTAATTTGGAAAGTGAGCTAAATGGCAGATTGCATGGCACACCTCCGACATGAGCCAATACACAGCAGACTTCAGACCAGAGCCAAGACACAGCAGACTTTGAACCAGAACTAATACACGGCAGACCTCAGACCAGAACCAATACACGGCAGACCTCAGACCAGAACTAATACATGGCAGACCTCAGACCAGAACCAATACATTGAGACCTCAGACCAGAACCAATACATTGAGACCTCAGACCAGAACCAATACATGGCAGACCTCAGACCAGAACCGATACATGGCAGACCTTAGACCAGAACTAATACACGGCAGACCTTAGGCCAGAACCAATACACGGCAGACCTTAGGCCAGAACCAATACACGGCAGACCTTAGACCAGAACTAATACACGGCAGACCTTAGGCCAGAACCAATACACGGCAGACCTCAGACCAGAACCAATACACGGCAGACCTTAGGCCAGAACCAATACACGGCAGACCTTAGGCCAGAACCAATACACGGCAGACCTTAGGCCAGAACCAATACACGGCAGACCTTAGGCCAGAACCAATACACGGCAGACCTTAGGCCAGAACCAATACACGGCAGACCTTAGGCCAGAACCAATACACGGCAGACCTTAGGCCAGAACCAATACACGGCAGACTTCAGGCCGGAACCAATAAACGGCAGACTTCAGGCCGGAACCAATAAACGGCAGACCTTAGGCCGGAACCAATAAACGGCAGACCTTAGGCCAGAACCAATACACGGCAGACCTTAGGCCAGAACCAATACACGGCAGACCTTAGGCCAGAACCAATACATGGCAGACTTCAGGCCAGAACCAATACACGGCAGACTTCAGGCCAGAACCAATAAACGGCAGACTTTAGGCCGGAACCAATAAACGGCAGACTTCAGGCCAGAACCAAGACACAGCAGACCTCAGGCCAGAACCAATACATGGCAGACTCCAGACCAATACACGGCAGACCTCAGACCAGAACCAAAACACAGCAGACCTCAGGCCAGAACCAATACACAGCAGACTTCAGGCTGGAATCAATACATGGCAGACTTCAGACCAGAACCAATACATGGCAGACTTCAGACCAGAACCAAAATACAGCAGACCTCAGACCAGAACCAATACACGGCAGACACCAGACCAGAAGCAATACACTGCAAACTTCAGACTAGAACCAATACACGGCAGACCTCAGACTAGAACCAATACACGGCAGACCTCAGACTAGAACCAATACACAGCAGACCTCCGACTAGAACCAATACACGGCAGACCGGGCAGTTAGAATGACACATACACAGCGACATCTCCGGGATCAGCCATCACACACAGTCTGATCCCTGTGGGATGTCACCCGCACACACATGTTAATGGGCAGCTCCTTCCATGCCAGCACATGGGTAAGTGCTCACCTTCAGCAGGTCCAGAAGGTGGGTGCAACAGATGCGGAGGGTCCCACCAAGGGCTGATATGGAGGGTCTCAGCAGGGGAAGATGTGGAGGGTCTCACCAGGGGCATAAAAGGAGGGTCTCACCAGGGGCAGAAAAGGAGGGTCTCACCAGGGGCGGATAAGGAGGTCTCACCAGGGGCAGAAAAGGAGGGTCTCACCAGGGGCAGAAAAGGGGGGTCTCATCAGGGGCAAATAAGGAGGTCTCACCAGGGGCAAATAAGGAGGTCTCACCAGGGGCAGATTTTTTATCTGTTGTTGGTATTATATAATTATATAAGTTAGGTGGTTATAGGTGCTGATAAACTTTGTTTCCATAAACAGATTAAAACTGAGCTGTGGAGTTCAGCGTGGGTGGAATGATCAGCAAGTCTCTTTTCAGTCCTCAGAGCAATAGGCAGGAGTAGACCAAATGTTTCTGAGCTTCTGGCAGTCATAAAACAGGCAGTCAAGGCCGTGACACACTGCACGCGAAGCCGTGCAGAGCGAAGCAAAGCTATCCGGCACGGAGCTTTGCGTGCAGTGTGTGAGCTGAGTGCAGTCAGATGATTGACAGCACCTTCAGCCAATCGGCTCGTCCGTAACATTAACAACCTGCCAGCTGTCGCATCGCGACGCGCTGGTTTATACGCGCGAGCCGATTGGCTGAAGTTGAAATTGTTCATCTCGGCACGCTCAGCTCCGCGAGCTCTCGCAAGCTGAGGTGCCGAGCAGAAAATTACATGACACACTGCTCGCAAAGGCAGCGCGCCTCCGCTTCGCGTGCAGTGTGTCACGGCCTTTATGCTGAAGTCTGCTGTCGGTCTGTACACAACCACCACAGCGTGACAAACCCCCCTCCTCCCTTGCTATCGCCTTGCTCTTTACAGCCTCGCCGCAGCCAAACTAGTAGATGCACATCACACCTCCTTCCTTCTTACATCAGGTAGTCCCAGCTAAAAACTCT
>NW_017310498.1:0-232 GCF_000935625.1 Nanorana parkeri | reverse complement strand
TTACAATATTCAGCGGCTCCTTCGGGGGTGAGCGCTACATTCTCATTTCTCATGTATACTATTATCTGTTACAAAGGGAGTTAGTGACATTCCCTTTGGTATGTACAGGTCGCTGGATACAAGATATAGGCTCCATTGATAAGGAAACTTGGAATGTTGGGGCCACGAAAGAAAAATAAGAAAAGTGGCCTCATGGGATTGTGGCCCCTATCACCCATGTGTTTATAAATCT
>NW_017310497.1:19448-19951 GCF_000935625.1 Nanorana parkeri | reverse complement strand
GTCTGAGGACATGAATGCAGCATGGGGTGTGACAGCCGGGAGTCTCCCCGTACCTTATACCTTCTCGCTGTAGTTCTTATTTATATCTCTTCTTTGAAGGTCAGTAAAAAGATGAGAAGAACAAGCGAGCGTTCCCGGCAGCGCAAGGCCACAATGAAACCCAAAGCCAGAGCGGCGAAGGATAGGACGGAGATGTCTGAGAAGATTCTGAACCTCACCATGGAGATCATCTCTGTCCTGGCTGGAGAGGTGAGACATTGTGGGGGTGTCACATGACCGGGGGAGACGTTCTTTTCTATAATAAGGGAGAGTACTGCCCCCCGGGTTCTGGGAGATGTGGTGGAGCCGATAGACCAGGAATATGACACATGGAAGTGAGTCCCAGAGGTGAAGGGGCAGCACAGGAGAGATCACGGAGGGCTGACGTACGTATTGCTGGGCTACAGGACGAGAACCTTGTGTGTCTTTAGCGGGTGGTTGTGGGTGGAGTCAGTGACCTCAAA
>NW_017310497.1:13298-18753 GCF_000935625.1 Nanorana parkeri | reverse complement strand
AGCATGAAGTCGGCTTCCCGGCCAATCAGGAAGCCAGGCAGCGTGTACTGACTGGGCTTCCTGATACCGGAGGTTGGGGTATCGGGTTAGGCATCGGGGGCATTTGGACGAGTTCTGGTCACTGATACTCGTATCCGTACATCCCTACAAATGAATATGGAATCCAGGGGCCATTCTGTCCAATCCAGGGGCCCGCACAATCTTCTAGGAGCTTTGGCTACCTGGCTCCTATCAGCCCGCCCCTCCTGCCTTACCATTGGTCCATACCGATGATGTGTGACTGCTCTGCCACTGACATGATTACTTCCTGATTAAAGCTCCTGGTTCCGAATGATTGACCCCGGAGTTTTGCTGAAGCCCTGAAGAAGGGGGGAGGGGGAGGTTTGGCCCCCAAAGTGCACCTTTTGCTTTTCTGTTGTCACTTATTTACCATGAAGTCATATTTTGGACCATTTTGAATGTTTGGCATTCCTTTTGTTGCACCTGTATGTGGACGTCTCAGTTTGGGGGGGACCTTTTCTTTGGGGGTTCCCACTTTGTGGAGATTCCAAGTCATTAGGCTCAAGTAAAGAGTTGTCTCTACTGGTTCAGCATCTGGGTCCCCAACTTCCATCTTCTCTTACCATGGGGAAGGGAGGGCTAATGATTTACATAAGGGTATGCTGGCAAAGTTAGGCTTTGGGGATGCTCTGGACTTCAGATACGGGAGGGGGAGGGGGGAGTGATAAGGTCTAGGGCCCTAGGTTGCTTTGGACTTTAGATATGGGGGAGGGGTATGGGGCTTTTTGTTTGCTTTGGAAATGACCTTTGGGTTGCTCTGATGTCCAGGTTTAGTGGGCCTCCTGGACTCCAGGTATTGGGGCTCCAGGGTTGTTCTAGACTCCAGGTATGGGGGGCCTCCTGGACTCCAGGTATTGGAGCTCCAGGGTTGTTCTAGACTCCAGGTATGGGGGGCCTCCTGGACTCCAGGTATTAGGGCTCCAGGGTTGTTCTAGACTCCAGGTATGGGGGGCCTCCTGGACTCCAGGTATTGGGGCTCCAGGGTTGTTCTAGACTCCAGGTATGGGGGGCCTCCTGGACTCCAGGTATTGGAGCTCCAGGGTTGTTCTAGACTCCAGGTATGGGGGGCCTCCTGGACCCCAGGTATTGGGGCTCCAGGGTTGTTCAGGACTCCAGGTATTGGGGCTACAGGGTTGTTGAGGAGTCCAGGTATGGGGGGGCCTCCTGGACTCCAGGTATTGGGGCTCCAGGGTTGTTCAGGACTCCAGGTATTGGGGCTACAGGGTTGTTGAGGAGTCCAGGTATGGGGGGGCCTCCTGGACTCCAGGTATTAGGGCTCCAGGGTTGTTCAGGACTCCAGGTATTGGGGCTACAGGGTTGTTGAGGAGTCCAGGTATGGGGGGGCCTCCTGGACTCCAGGTATTAGGGCTCCAGGGTTGTTCAGGACTCCAGGTATTGGGGCTACAGGGTTGTTGAGGAGTCCAGGTATGGGGGGGCCTCCTGGACTCCAGGTATTAGGGCTCCAGGGTTGTTCAGGACTCCAGGTATTGGGGCTACAGGGTTGTTGAGGAGTCCAGGTATGGGGGGGCCTCCTGGACTCCAGGTATTAGGGCTCCAGGGTTGTTCAGGACTCCAGGTATTGGGGCTACAGGGTTGTTGAGGAGTCCAGGTATGGGGGGGCCTCCTGGACTCCAGGTATTAGGGCTCCAGGGTTGTTCAGGACTCCAGGTATTGGGGCTACAGGGTTGTTGAGGAGTCCAGGTATGGGGGGGCCTCCTGGACTCCAGGTATTAGGGCTCCAGGGTTGTTCAGGACTCCAGGTATTGGGGCTACAGGGTTGTTGAGGAGTCCAGGTATGGGGGGGCCTCCTGGACTCCAGGTATTAGGGCTCCAGGGTTGTTCAGGACTCCAGGTATTGGGGCTACAGGGTTGTTGAGGAGTCCAGGTATGGGGGGGCCTCCTGGACTCCAGGTATTAGGGCTCCAGGGTTGTTCAGGACTCCAGGTATTGGGGCTACAGGGTTGTTGAGGAGTCCAGGTATGGGGGGGCCTCCTGGACTCCAGGTATTAGGGCTCCAGGGTTGTTCAGGACTCCAGGTATTGGGGCTACAGGGTTGTTGAGGAGTCCAGGTATGGGGGGGCCTCCTGGACTCCAGGTATTAGGGCTCCAGGGTTGTTCAGGACTCCAGGTATTGGGGCTACAGGGTTGTTGAGGAGTCCAGGTATGGGGGGGCCTCCTGGACTCCAGGTATTAGGGCTCCAGGGTTGTTCAGGACTCCAGGTATTGGGGCTACAGGGTTGTTGAGGAGTCCAGGTATGGGGGGGCCTCCTGGACTCCAGGTATTAGGGCTCCAGGGTTGTTCAGGACTCCAGGTATTGGGGCTACAGGGTTGTTGAGGAGTCCAGGTATGGGGGGGCCTCCTGGACTCCAGGTATTAGGGCTCCAGGGTTGTTCAGGACTCCAGGTATTGGGGCTACAGGGTTGTTGAGGAGTCCAGGTATGGGGGGGCCTCCTGGACTCCAGGTATTAGGGCTCCAGGGTTGTTCAGGACTCCAGGTATTGGGGCTACAGGGTTGTTGAGGAGTCCAGGTATGGGGGGGCCTCCTGGACTCCAGGTATTAGGGCTCCAGGGTTGTTCAGGACTCCAGGTATTGGGGCTACAGGGTTGTTGAGGAGTCCAGGTATGGGGGGGCCTCCTGGACTCCAGGTATTAGGGCTCCAGGGTTGTTCAGGACTCCAGGTATTGGGGCTACAGGGTTGTTGAGGAGTCCAGGTATGGGGGGGCCTCCTGGACTCCAGGTATTGGGGCTCCAGGGTTGTTGTGGACTTCAGGTATGGGGGGCCTCCTGGACTCCAGGTATTGGGGCTCCAGGGTTGTTGAGGACTCCAGGTATGGGGGGCCTCCTGGACTCCAGGTATCAGAGGAGCCTTGTTCTCTGGTCCGCAGTGCATGCTGGGTGGTATGGAATGTATGGTGGGAAGTAGCTTTCATCTTGGTGTTTCCACACTGGATTCGGTGACTTGTATGCGGAGATATTATTATGTGCGTTATATTTATGACCACGTCTTGTTATCTAGGAATGTTCTGTCATGACAAAGTCTGGTGAGCCTGTCGTCCCCGGGAACTGTCCGCCAGCATCTGGAGGTCCGATATCGGCATCTGGAGGACAGACTCTAAAACAAGAGCGGCAAAATGACCAGAAGATCCTGGACCTAACCTTCCGAATCATCCAGCTGCTGACCGGAGAGGTGAGGTTCTGGGAAGTATCTGTAGATGGAGATTGTTAGGCATGGGCCTGTGTGGTGACCCGATCATTGTGTGTCTTAGGGCCCCGGAGGCAGTGAAGACGCCGCTAGTTCCCATGTTGGGAAAGGGAAGAGCAAAGGTCAGCAGAAAAGTGTAATAGTGGAGAGAAGCCGGCCGTCCACGTTTGGGGGTAAGAGGTGTTGGTGATCATCTCCTGGGGTTGTACCTCTCCTGGGGTTGTACCTCTCCTGGGGTTGTACCTCTCCTGGGGTTGTACCTCTCCTGGGGTTGTACCTCTCCTGGGGTTGTACCTCTCCTGGGGTTGTACCATGTGCGGATGTTGCATCTCATGTTGTGTTTTCTCTTGCTCCAGGTGCGCGGCTGGCTGACTTGGCCCTGCGGGAAGAGCCCATTTCTGTGGATAGTAACATCTGTAGGGCCACGGGTCCCATTGAGAAGGATGAGGTGGCCGGTCAGGAAGGTGGAATGATCTCGGAATCGGGGACCTATGTCCAGACGGTGAAAACACCCTTCAAGGATCAGAAAGTGAAAGACGAGTTAGGTGGAGAGGACATCCTAGGCGACTCGGATCACATCGAGTTCACGGCTATTCGTATCAAGGAAGAATCGGCGTCCTGTGAAGACGGTAACGCCGCGGACGGCACGCAGTTCCTGTCCATCAAGATTAAAGAGGAGTCCGTGTCGGAGGACGAAGGAAATGTGAACTATAGTGAAACCTACGCGGCCCCGCGCTACAAGAAACGCCGCTACACACCCAAGTATCGCGCTGAAGATAGCGACTCCGGTGACGATGATAATGATTCCATCACCTACACACCAGCCGACTATGAGCAGTACCCGTCCACGCACACCGAACCTCCTCCATTGCTCTTCCCCAACAGCGGTGGCCCCGTGGACTTCTTAGGGTTCGATGACAACAGCAACTTGGATACCGACGTGAACGCCCTCATAAAACACGCGCATACCAAGTTCTCGTTTGCCCCAATTGAGGGAGGATCGGGCTCAGAGGAAGATGAGACAGTTCCAGAACCTGAAATTCTGCCACCCCCCAAAGATGAAGGACCCCCAAACTCTGCTGCTAATACGGAGGAGCCCAATTCCGGCGAGGAGGGAACGAGCGAAGAGGCAGCCGTCAGCTCCACCAAGAAGGACCGCACACTGAAGACCTACACCTGCTCCGAGTGTCAAGAATGCTTCCTCAGGCGCTCCGACTTCGCCAATCACCGTAGGGATCACAGGAGGGAGAGACTGACCTGCCCCGAGTGCGGCAAGGTGTTTGCCAATAAGCCGAGTCTTCTCAATCACCTGACCGGACACACGGGAGAGAAACCCTATTCCTGTCCCGTATGCGGCAAGTGTTTCACCAGAAATAGCAACCTCATCGTCCATCAGGCCACTCACATAGAGCGGAGTCCCTTCACCTCCCTGAACGTCACCGACGTGCTCGTCAAGCAGATTCTGTGAGACGTGCGGCGCCGGCGGCGGGATCTGAGTCCCTTCACCTCCCTGAACGTCACCGACGTGCTCGTCAAGCAGATTCTGTGAGACGTGCGGCGCCGGCGGCGGGATCTGAGTCCCTTCACCTCCCTGAACGTCACCGACGTGCTCGTCAAGCAGATTCTGTGAGACGTGCGGCGCCGGCGGCGGGATCTGAGTCCCTTCACCTCCCTGAACGTCACCGACGTGCTCGTCAAGCAGATCCTGTGAGACGTGCGGCGCCGGCGGCGGGATCGTTCACAATGCGGAAGAAGCCATTTCTAACATACAGACAGCTATCGATCTTTTTCATTGTTTACCGGAGTCTGATCCCTATTGTGACCTCGTGGACAGTAGCATGTGCGTCTTGTCTGTCAGTCCCCGCCCCCTCCCCCCAATTTATGCAATATTCTCAGCGTGGCATCAGGGAGCATCCACAATCTCGTCCTCTCCGTTCTCTCCTTCGTGTTACGTGGCCAAAGTCTTCGAAGTATTTTTGTCTTTCCAGGAAGGATTTTGTTGCCGCCGCTGGAGGCGGAGTCCTGGGAGCGCAGAGGCTGCGGCGGCACGCTTTGGATATTTTTTATTTGTATCATACGACTCGGGACAAACGTTTTCACAATACGAGGATAGTTATTTTTTTATTTCCACCAATGAAAGGCGACGTTCTCGGTTCGGGCCGAGGGGGGGGGCGGCCGGCCAATCGGGAAC
>NW_017310497.1:11108-13188 GCF_000935625.1 Nanorana parkeri | reverse complement strand
TTCGTTGTCCTTTGTTGGGAGATCACGTCTAAGAAATCTCGGAGGGGGGCGGCCGGCCGTTGTTTCATGTTTTTATTTCTTTGACCTTTAACCCTCTTTCTGATTTGCCCCTCCCCCCGTCCTGCCATATTCTGTCTTTGATGGAGAGTTTTTGTTTCCCGAGCTTAGTAATGGGCTGGAATGAATAAATATATCTATATACTGCCTCGTTAGCAGCCGTGCATGGAACCAGCGGCCTGTGTCTGCCTTTATTTGCTGCATGCCCCTGGGGAGGCTTTAAAGGGAACCTGTCATTGGGTCGGTATGGGGGGCTGCCATTGCTCACACTCATTAGCTTGTCCTGGGTCTGTGACTCTCATGTATGGAAGGCGGATACACGCAGCCCCCGTCCTTCTCCCATGGTCCCACCTGAACTGTGCCGCCAGCCAATCAGATTGTTCCGGTGTTTGGGGAGCCAGCGGGGTGACTAGTAGGATGCTGACGCTTGGCCCAGTGGGAGGTTCCTCCATCCAATCAGATTGTTCCGGTATTTGGGGAGCCAGCGGGGTGACTAGTAAGATGCTGACGCTTGGCCCAGTGGGAGGTTCCTCCATCCAATCAGATTGTTCCGGTATTTGGGGAGCCAGCGGGGTGACTAGTAAGATCCTGACGCTCGGCCCAGTGGGAGGTTCCTCCAGCCAATCAGATTGTTCCGGTATTTGGGGAGCCGACTAGTAGGATCCTGACGCTTGGCCCAGTGGGAGGTTCCTCCATCCAATCAGATTGTTCCGGTGTTTGGGGAGCCGACTAGTAGGATCCTGACGCTCGGCCCAGTGGGAGGTTCCTCCATCCAATCAGATTGTTCTGATATTTGGGGAGCCGACTAGTAAGATGCTGACGCTCGGCCCAGTGGGAGGTTCCTCCATCCAATCAGGTCCGGTATTTGGGGAGCCAGTGGGGTGACTAGTAGGATCCTGAAGCTCGGCCCAGTGGGAGGTTCCTCCATACACACAGTTCAGCGTAGACGGAGGAATCTGTCACACTTGTGCCGTCTGACCACAGAAAGTCTGCAGACAATCTCTAGGTGTGTGGCCAGCTTTAGAAACGGTACACAGAGCTTCCATCGGAGGCTTCTTCCAAGTGGAATGTGATAGGCTGGGACACCATGGCAGAGGTTAGGTTAGGGGTTTCCATGGTACAATACTACCAACTACACCAGGGGTGGCCTAACTCTGGTCCTCCAGCTGTGGGGTGAAAACACAACTCCCACGATGCACCTCTCTCTCCACGAGAGTCAGGTCTGTGAGAATGTCGCAATGCCTCATGGGATTTGTAGTTCCACCAGCGCTGGAGGAGCAGAGTTTGGCTAGCCCTGAACGTGATGAAGGTAGACCATGGCACCATGTGGTCAGATGTGGTGCGGTGGGTGTGTCCTGAATGTATTATGCACCACTAAGGTGACATCGTGTGAGATCCGGAGGTCCTCCCACATCTGAGTCTGTGCGGCATCTGCTCACCGTGGGAATGGCTTCGGCTGTCCCTACAACCCCCGGGCACTCCGGACTGTCTAATCTTCCCTGGAATCTCTTCAAGCAGCTCTCACTCCTGTGTGGTGAACGCAGAGCCTAGGGGCAGATGGGGCTTCAAGAGGGCGGTCCCTAGCTTGTGAGACGCCAGCCAGTTCTTCTAGGGATGGATCAGACACGCGTGTTGTATAGTTCCTCAGAACCGTGTATGAGCCGTGCAGAGTTCATTATCTACCCCGAAGCTAAAGCTCCCTCCATGGAGGTCACATCCCGGTGGTTGGCCGTCCTCGCGGGAATTCTCCGCCTCTGACTGTTCATTGTATTTGGGGTTGTATGATGGTGACCGCCATTGATGTGCTGTATATGGAGATGAGTGCATCCTCCTCCCTGTGCAGATCATTTCCAGACCCGGAGTCCAATGTGTTGGTTCTGCCACCATCAGGAGAGAGATGCAGTGTTGGGGGTTCGTCCGGGATTGGCACTGAAGGGCGGTGGAATGGGTCGCTCTTGTGGACTCTGGTGGTAAAAACTATAGTGTCCCCCCCCCCCCCCTTGGGTTTTTACTTTCGCGGGGG
>NW_017310497.1:4550-10947 GCF_000935625.1 Nanorana parkeri | reverse complement strand
ACTTGGGTGTAAAAAATTTAGTTGCCCCCCCCCCCCCCATTGGTGTTTACATTCCTGCTGGTAGTTACTGTAGCATTAGAGAAGTCCACCAGGGACGGTGGAAGGCCCTCAGTGGTTGCAGCATGCATGTGGAGATATGTATGTGAATAGTCCTCCAGCCACGACGCTCTATCCAGCTTTCACAACTCGCTGGTTTACCAGCAGAATTCCTTCATTAGAAGATGGGGATGTAGATGGTGATATAGATAGGGATGTAGACTGTGACGGGAGACGGTGAGATAGATGGGGATGTAGACGGTGACAGTAGACGGTGATGTAGATGGTGATGTAGACGGTGAGATAGATGGGTATGTAGACGGTGATGGTGATATAGATGGTGATATAGACGGTGATATAGATGGTGATATAGATGGTGATGTAGATAGGGATGTAGACTGTGACGGTGATGGTAGATGGTGATATAGATGGTGATGTAGATGGTGAGATAGATGGGGATGTAGACGGTGACGGTAGACGGTGATATAGATGGTGATGTAGACGGTGATGGTGATATAGATGGTGAGATAGATGGGGATGTAGACGGTGATATAGATGGTGATATAGATGGTGATGTAGACGGTGATGGTGATATAGATGGTGAGATAGATGGTGATGTAGATGGTGAGATAGATGGGGATGTAGACGGTGATATAGACGGTGATGTAGATGGTGATGTAGATGGTGATGTAGATGGTGATGTAGATGGGGATGTAGATGGGGATGTAGACGGTGACGGTGATATAGACGGTGATGGTGATATAGACGGTGATGGTGATATAGACGGTGATGGTGATATAGACGGTGATGGTGATATAGACGGTGATGGTGATATAGACGGTGATGGTGATATAGACGGTGATGGTGATATAGACGGTGATGGTGATATAGACGGTGATGGTGATATAGACGGTGATGGTGATATAGACGGTGATGGTGATATAGACGGTGATGGTGATATAGACGGTGATGGTGATATAGACGGTGATGGTGATGTAGACGGTGATGGTGATATAGACGGTGATGGTGATATAGACGGTGATGGTGATATAGACGGTGATGGTGATATAGACGGTGATGGTGATATAGACGGTGATGGTGATATAGACGGTGATGGTGATATAGACGGTGATGGT
The DNA here is from genome assembly GCF_000935625.1 of Nanorana parkeri. NCBI lineage: Eukaryota > Metazoa > Chordata > Amphibia > Anura > Dicroglossidae > Nanorana > Nanorana parkeri. Next base: position 9,775 of record NW_017310497.1, on the reverse strand, counting down.
GATATAGACGGTGATGGTGATGTAGACGGTGATGGTGATATAGACGGTGATGGTGATATAGACGGTGATGGTGATATAGACGGTGATGGTGATATAGACGGTGATGGTGATATAGACGGTGATGGTGATATAGACGGTGATGGTGATATAGACGGTGATGGTGATATAGACGGTGATGGTGATATAGACGGTGATGGTGATATAGACGGTGATGGTGATATAGACGGTGATGGTGATATAGACGGTGATGGTGATATAGACGGTGATGGTGATATAGACGGTGATGGTGATATAGACGGTGATGGTGATATAGACGGTGATGGTGATATAGACGGTGATGGTGATATAGACGGTGATGGTGATATAGACGGTGATGGTGATATAGACGGTGATGGTGATATAGACGGTGATGGTGATATAGACGGTGATGGTGATATAGACGGTGATGGTGATATAGACGGTGATGGTGATATAGACGGTGATGGTGATATAGACGGTGATGTAGATGGTGATGTAGATGGTGATGTAGATGGTGATGTAGATGGTGAGATAGATGGTGAGATAGATGGGGATGTAGACGGTGACGGTGATATAGATGGTGATATAGTCCGGCATTGTGACGAGAGCTTTTCAGTGTCTGCTACAAATCTACGGCAACAAGTTCATTTTACAATCTTATTTTATTATTGCGCCACGGACCCAAAAATCTACATTGTAACCGGCCTGACCACCCCATGACCAGGGACATAGGGCCACGCCCCCCACAGAAGGGACATAGGGCCACGCCCCCCACAGAAGGGACATTGGGCCACGCCCCCCACAGAAGGGACATAGGGCCACGCCCCCCACAGAAGGGACATAGGGCCACGCCCCCCACAGAAGGGACATAGGGCCACGCCCCCCACAGAAGGGACATAGGGCCACGCCCCCCACAGAAGGGACATAGGGCCACGCCCCCCACAGAAGGGACATAGGGCCACGCCCCCCACAGAAGGGACATAGGGCCACGCCCCCCACAGAAGGGACATAGGGCCACGCCCCCCACAGAAGGGACATAGGGCCACGCCCCCCACAGAAGGGACATAGGGCCACGCCCCCCACAGAAGGGACATAGGGCCACGCCCCCCACAGAAGGGACATAGGGCCACGCCCCCCACAGAAGGGACATAGGGCCACGCCCCCCACAGAAGGGACATAGGGCCACGCCCCCCACAGAAGGGACATAGGGCCACGCCCCCCACAGAAGGGACATAGGGCCACGCCCCCCACAGAAGGGACATAGGGCCACGCCCCCCACAGAAGGGACATAGGGCCACGCCCCCCACAGAAGGGACATAGGGCCACGCCCCCCACAGAAGGGACATAGGGCCACGCCCCCCACAGAAGGGACATAGGGCCACGCCCCCCACAGAAGGGACATAGGGCCACGCCCCCCACAGAAGGGACATAGGGCCACGCCCCCCACAGAAGGGACATAGGGCCACGCCCCCCACAGAAGGGACATAGGGCCACGCCCCCCACAGAAGGGACATAGGGCCACGCCCCCCACAGAAGGGACATAGGGCCACGCCCCCCACAGAAGGGACATAGGGCCACGCCCCCCACAGAAGGGACATAGGGCCACGCCCCCCACTATATAGATGGTGATATAGACGGTGATATAGATGGTGATATAGATGGTGATGTAGATAGGGATGTAGACTGTGACGGTGATGGTAGATGGTGATATAGATGGTGATGTAGATGGTGAGATAGATGGGGATGTAGACGGTGACGGTAGACGGGGATATAGATGGGGATGTAGACGGTGATGGGGATATTGATGGTGATATAGACGGTGATGGTGATATAGACGGTGATGGTGATATAGACGGTGATGGTGATATAGACGGTGATGGTGATATAGACGGTGATGGTGATATAGACGGTGATGGTGATATAGACGGTGATGGTGATATAGACGGTGATGGTGATATAGACGGTGATGGTGATATAGACGGTGATGGTGATATAGACGGTGATGGTGATATAGACGGTGATGGTGATATAGACGGTGATGGTGATATAGACGGTGATGGTGATATAGACGGTGATGGTGATATAGACGGTGATGGTGATATAGACGGTGATGTAGATGGTGATGTAGATGGTGATGTAGATGGTGATGTAGATGGTGAGATAGATGGTGAGATAGATGGGGATGTAGACGGTGACGGTGATATAGATGGTGATATAGTCCGGCATTGTGACGAGAGCTTTTCAGTGTCTGCTACAAATCTACGGCAACAAGTTCATTTTACAATCTTATTTTATTATTGCGCCACGGACCCAAAAATCTACATTGTAACCGGCCTGACCACCCCATGACCAGGGACATAGGGCCACGCCCCCCACAGAAGGGACATAGGGCCACGCTCCCAACCGGTGACCTTCCCAACCGGTGACCTTCCCAACCGGTGACCTCCCCAACCGGTGACCTTCCCCTTCACCCCAGTTGCCCCGCGTTTCATCTTACACTTGGGAAACAATATGTAATATACTGAAATGTATTATCAGAACAATCCGGAGACCGGGCTGAACCTGTACAGTGCCAGACGATGAGTCCAAGGTTCTGGTGTTCCCTGAAATGTGAGAACATGGTACAGATGGGGGGGGGGAGGGGCAGTGAAAGATTTAGGGGAGACTTGAGGAGAGGGTCTAACCCCCAGTCATGTATATAAAGGTTGGTGGATGAGCCTTTCATCCCATAGACCGGGTCCCGGATCATGCTATGGCAGGGACGGCCAAACTCCGCCCCTCCAGCTGTGGTGGAACTACGAATCCCATGAGGCATTGCAAGATTCTCACAGACGTGACTCCCGGAGAGATGCTTCATGGGATTTGTAGTTTCACCCCACAGCTGGAGGGCCGGATGTTTGGCCATCCTTGGTCTATGGGGTTCAGGGGGCCGGGAAAGAAGGGTCACGTAGCTCCATGATCTGTATAAAGTGTTTATTGACAAAAGCTTACCCACTCCAGGGGTTCAAACCTAGTCCGCATGCCCCCGCAGGGGGTGTCTGGCTTTTATTACACGCCATAGATTTGAAGCCCTGATGAAGGGGAGACCTTTGACCCCCCTGGAACGTGTTGGCTATTCTTATTAAACCTTCTAGTCCGGGAAGGGATCTCCTGGTGTACGGAGCTCTCATGGTGACCAGAGAGGAAGCAGCCTCCTCCGAGGATGACCCCCGTTCTATATCATCGGTAGATCCACGTCAGTGCGGGAAGGGTTTCTTCGGGTGTGCCGTTCCCTACTCCATGAGGTAGTCATTAAGAAATCACTTACACCTAATAAAATCCACAAGTATAATTATCACAGAACAGCAAAGATTACGCTAAAAGGTCTTTGTGGGGTAAGAAAGGAACCCCTCCCCACCCCCCCTTCATGAGGAAACAATGGCCTTATGGGAGGGGCCAAACTGTGTCATTGTTCAGGGGGTACCTAGAAGGGATGGTCAGGTCCTGGCCGTTGTAGATGGGCTTTCCTTTGGTTGGGAAGCTGCTCCAGCAGTCGGAGGGAAAGGTGAGTCCTGCGGTGTGTGATGAGATTGGAGCTGTTGGAGAAACATTTCCCACACTCCGGGCAGGAGAAAGGCTTCTCTCCGGTGTGGACGCGTCTGTGTCGGAGGAGATGGGGATTGCTGGTGAAAAACTTGCCGCAGTCTAAGCACATGAAGGGCCGCTCTCCCGAGTGCGTGCGCTGGTGTTTGAGAAGGTTGGAGTCCTGGTTGAACCTCCTCCCACACTCGGCACACTCGAAGGGTTTCTCCCCGGTGTGAATCCGGAGGTGGCGGACCAGATGTGGGTTGCGGGCAAAGCGTTTCCCGCACTGGTGGCAGGCGAAGGGTTTTTCTCCTGTGTGAGTCCTCTGGTGCATGAGGAGGTTGGAGCTGCTGGAAAAGAATTTGCCGCACTCCGTACATTTAAAGGGCCGCTCCCCGGTGTGCGTCCGCCTGTGGCGCACCAGGTGGGGGCCACAAGAGAAACACTTTCCGCACTCTAAACATACAAAGGACTTCTCTCCGGCGGCCTGAGCACCGGGGACGCTTGTAGAACTCATAAACGAGGACAGGTTTCCATCCATCCTTGACGGGTCCATGTGCCAGGAGGTCAGCTGACCGGCGGCGTCTCCCTGAGGCGGCACGTAGAGATTCTCCGATAGATGTCCGTCACGGAAGTCCGAGCGGGACACGTAATCCGATTGTCTTCTATCCGCCGGGACATCAAAGTCACCGAGATTTGTTTCCTCCTTCACATGACTGGAGGCGTAGAGTCCCCGAGGGAGGGGGGAGTCCAGGTCCTCGTCTCCTGAGTAGGGTTCCTCTTTAACAATAGTCGTGGTGTACTCGGCCGGATCGAGCGGTATGGACACATCGGTGCTGCGACCTTCTTCTTCATCACTTGTGTGTGGTGGCCCCTTCACGTGATGACACGTAAAAGGAGTAGGGACTGCGGCGGAAGGACTGCCATGGACAGGGGAGTAGGGTTCTGAAGTAGAAATGTCCAAACCCAGAAGACTTCCTGCCTGCGAGTGAAGTTCTCCGGTGAAGGAATCCCGTTCCGTGACGTTCCCTCTTTCCTCCCATGTCCTCTCATGACCCTCCTCTGCATGTATGTTCACGTGTTCGTCTTCTCCAGGGGTGTCCGTGGAACGGGTCTGAAACTCCTCCGAGGTGACGCATTTCCCGCCAGGTCCACCTGCATGAGAAGGACACGACGGTGAAGATATTGTACAGCCCCGCCCCCCCGTGCCACGCCTTCATATCATGAGATCTTACTCTGGTGGTCCTCCATCCCGACGTCCTTGTAGAGATCCCGGTGTCCTTCAGACCCATCTACCTGATCATGGTGGGGGAGGGTGAGATCTTCCTGGGTGGAGTCCCGGGAATACAGGGGGCGGGGACATCTCTCATGGTGGGGGATGGTGAGATCTTCCTGGGTGGAGTCCCGGGAATACAGGGGGCGGGGACATCTCTCATGGTGGGGGAGGGTGAGATCTTCCTGGGTGGAGTCCCGGGAATACAGGGGGCGGGGACATCTCTCATGGTGGGGGATGGTGAGATCTTCCTGGGTGGAGTCCCGGGAATACAGGGGGCGGGGACATCTCTCATGGTGGGGGATGGTGAGATCTTCCTGGGTGGAGTCCCGGGAATACAGGGGGCGGGGACATCTCTCATGGTGGGGGA
>NW_017310497.1:0-461 GCF_000935625.1 Nanorana parkeri | reverse complement strand
CCCCTTGTCTGTTCCTGGATCATGTCCCAGAATCCCCGGCACCGCCCACCTCTCCCGTCACCACCCAGACACGCCCCTTGTCTGTTCCTGGATCATGTCCCAGAATTCCCGGCACCGCCCACCTCTCCCGTCACCACCCAGACACGCCCCTTGTCTGTTCCTGGATCATGTCCCAGAATTCCCGGCACCGCCCACCTCTCCCGTCACCAGCTCGATGATCCTATTGGCCAGTTCCAGGATCTTCTGCTTCTTCTTCCTCTCGGGGGTCACACAATGAGGGGGAGGGACTCTGATGGAGCTCTGCCAGACAAGATGAAGACGATTAGAACTGCTCCAAAGTTCTCATAGGACCCGCCAACCGAAATATGCCCCCAGACCACGCCCACCTATAGGACAACCCTCTATAACCCCTCCCACTCACAGCTATAGGACAACCCTCTATAACCCCTCCCACTCCCAGC
>NW_017310496.1:18557-19969 GCF_000935625.1 Nanorana parkeri | reverse complement strand
TTAGGGTTTTGGGTCCAGGGTTAGGTTAGGGTTTTTTGTCTAGGGTTAGGTTAGGGTTTTGGGGTTAGGGTTAGGTTAGGGTTTTGGGTTTAGGGTTAGGTTAGGGTTTTGGGTCTAGGGTTAGGGTTAGGGTTAGGCTAGGATATTGGGTTCATTGTTACGTTAGGGTTTTGGGTTCAGGGTTAGCTTAGGGTTTTGGGTCCCGGGTTAGGTTAGGGTTTTGGGTCCAGGGTTAGGGTAGGTTGGGTTTTGGGTCCAGGGTTAGGTTAGGGATTTAGGTCCAGGGTTAGGTTAGGGTTTTGGGTCCATGGTTAGGTTAGGGTTTTGTGTTCAGGGTTAGGTTAGGGTTTTGGATTCATGGTTAGGTTAGGGGTTTGGGTCCAAGGCTAGGTTAGGGTTTTGGGTTCAGGGTTGGGTTAGGGTTTTGGGTCAAGGGTTAGGTTAGGGTTTTGGGTTCAGGGTTAGGTTAGGGTTTTGGGTCCAGGGTTAGGTTAGGGTTTTTTGTCTAGGGTTAGGTTAGGGTTTTGGGGTTAGGGTTAGGTTAGGGTTTTGTGTCCAGGGTTAGGTTAGGGTTTTGGGTTCAGGGTTAGCTTAGAGTTTTGGGTCCAGGGTTAGGTTAGGGTTTTGGGTCCAGGGTTAGGTTAGGATTTTGGGTTCAGGGTTAGATTAGGGTCTTGGGTCCAGTGTTAGGTTAGGGTTTTGGGTCCAGGGTTAGGGTTTTGGGTTCAGGGTTAGGGTTTTGGGTCTAGGGTTAGGTTAGGATATTGGGTTCATTGTTAGGTTAGGGTTTTGGGTTCAGGGTTAGGGTTTTAGGTCCAGGGTTAGGTTAGGGTTTTGGGTTCAGGGTTAGGTTAGGGTTTTGGGTTCAGAGTTAGGTTAGGGTTAGGGTTAGGGGGGGGGGACACATTTGTTGTCCACATAGGACATCAGTGATAATGCTCCGCAGAGCCGGCACCAATATATCTGTTTTCTCTTAGAAGGCGTTAGGTTCTGTTCTCGGCCTCACGACGTCTCCCGTTTCCTTTGTCTTCACAGCTGACAATCATCTTCAAGAACATGAAGCAATGCATCGACCAGAAGGTCTACCAGGCCGAGGTCGGCAACGTGCCGGCTGCGTTTGACGACGGCTCCATGAACGGGGGGCGGCGGGCGGGTGGAAGCAGCCTGACCATCCACGAGCGGGAGCCGGGCCAATACATCGAGATCCAGGCGGCGTATATCGGCACCACCATCCGCGTACGACAGCTGGACCGCCAGTTGTCCTTCTCCATGCGCATGGCTGAGGAGATCTCGCAGGCCTTCCCAGAGGAGCAAGACCTGCAGCTGTGCGTCGGCGGCTGTCCATCCGGCCAATGGATCTCCGGGACCGAGGAGCTCGGCGGGGGGGCGGGCGCGGGGCCGGAGGGGGCCCG
>NW_017310496.1:17032-17615 GCF_000935625.1 Nanorana parkeri | reverse complement strand
ATAGTCGTTTACTTCCATTCCTGTGTCTTTGACTTGATGGCCTCCGGAAACGCCAACCTGACGGACGCGGCTTTCCACGCCTTGGAAGACGCGCGAGACTTCCACCCCGAGCCGGGGACCTTACATATCTTCAGCCCGTCAGGGGGAGGAGCCCGTCATGGTCGTCCGTGGCCGCTGCCCACTCTTACCACAAGGTGGCAGCAATAGTCTTCGTCATGAAAAGCTTTAATAATACAAGTAATATATTTACAAACAACGATTTCTATTTGATGGGAATCTCGCGATGGCGATAAATGGCGATTCTCCTCCGCGGACGGCGAGATGTTATTTCTGGGCCGCGTTGTAGATAATAAATATTTACAGGGGAAGAAACCCCCAAAATAAAATCCTGATATCGGTTCCGTCTGATTCCTCGTTCTGTCCGAAGTCTTCGCGTGTTTTATAGAAGAACTGCGGCCAATCGTATCTCCTCCCGTGTAATATCATACTGATAGACCACACCCCCTCCCCCCCAAATAGTACCCTTAGATGTGTCTGCACCCATACCCATACCTTCCAGTCCTTAGATGTGCCTGCACCCCCC
>NW_017310496.1:0-562 GCF_000935625.1 Nanorana parkeri | reverse complement strand
CCCCCCCCCCATACCTTCCAGTCCTTAGATGCGGCGGCTGCATTAGTTTTTCCCCATTTGTTGTCACCTGGTGATCCTGCCAGTAACAAACTTCCTGTCCCGGGATGACAACGCTCACTCACTGTGTCACCCTGGGACAGGACTACGGAACCCCTCCCCTGATCTCTGTAGCATAGTGGGGGGAGGGGAGGGGGGTAGAATGTAACCTATAAGAGAGCACAGGAAGTCATCGGCTCACAAGATTTCTGGCGGGATCACCACTGACACATAAAACAATGGGAGGAGTCACGGGGAGAGGAAACGAAGGAAAATGTCCCCAAAACTGAAAGAAAAGGAAACTTATTTCTATAAATCACCACAAGATGGCGACGTCATCCGGCAACATGGAGGGTGCCACCGAACCGGAGGACACAAAGAGTTCCGTTACCTGACCGTCTCTTCCTAGGGGCCAGGGGCCACTCGGAGGAACCAATGTAAGGAGCATTCTTCCCATTTCCCAACATTCTTCTATTTTCAGAACAGGGGGTCAGCGGTGACAGCCAGGCATGTGGTATTTTCAGGA
>NW_017310495.1:17266-20016 GCF_000935625.1 Nanorana parkeri | reverse complement strand
TGCAAAAAGACATAATTTGTGATGGTGTCCCGCGAGTGTAACGCCTGAGATGTCTCGGTGGATTCTAATTAGTATATGTCTCGGTGGATTCTAACTAGTTGGGCTAGAGGTTCAATGGCCAAAGCGAACAGCAGAGGAGACAAAGGACAGCCTTGTCTGGTGCCTCGGAGGATGGGGAAGGGAGCGGATCTATGGCCAGCGTATTTCACAGATGCTGTAGGGCTAGAATACAGAGCGGTAATCCAGGAGCAGAACCTCGACCCGAAACCCCATTTGTTAAGAATGTAGAGTAAGTATTGCCATGAGAGGGAGTCGAACGCCTTTTGCATGTCCAGGGACAGAAGCATAAATGGAACGCCACGTTGTTTAGCTTTTTCAATAAGAAGGCACGCTCGGCGAACATTGTCGCCGGCTTGGCGCCGGGGGATGAAACCAACCTGGTCCTTGTGAATAAGGGTCGGGATGATTAAGTTCAGTCTTGTCGCTAATACTTTGGCTAATAACTTGACATCTATGTTTAACAACGATATTGGTCTATAGTTAGCCCAGTGAGTTCCATCTGAGTCTGGCTTCGTAATCATGCAAATAGTGGCTGCGAGGGATTCCGTTCTGAATTTTTTGATCCGTCTCGGACATCGTTAAAGGCCGCTGTCAATAGAGGTGCCAAAACTTCTGAGAATTTTTTATAGTAAATAGCGGAAAAACCATCTGGGCCAGGTCTCTTACTTATTTTAAGAGTTTTTATGGCTGCTAGTACTTCTGAGTTAGTAATAGGGGCATCTAGCGATGTGCGGACGGATTCTGACATCCCAGGCATTACCACCTCAGAGAACAAAGCTGAGGCCGCTGAGGGGTCGAATGGGGCGGTAGAGTTGTAAAGCTTGGATAAGTGCATAGCAAACTCCTGAACAATTTTGTGGGGATTGCTTGACAGGGAGTTATTTGAAAGGCGGAGGCGAAGGGGTTTTTGATGTAGATCTATTTTGCGCAGTCTTCTGGCGAGAAGGGTGGATTGTTTGTCACTTTGCAGGTAAAATTTATGTTGGGTTCGGCGGAGACTTTTATCTGCAAAGCTAGCTAGAATAAGATTTAGCTCTCTCCTGGACTTTTCTACTAATGATTTGTTTAGGGGCGTAGGGTGTAAGCGAAAGGATTTAGAGGCGTCATTAAATTTTGTTTCAAGGTCCAGGAGAAGGGCCATTCTCTGCTTTTTGAGAGTGGAGGCTATACGTATGCATGTGCCGCGTAGAACCGGTTTGTGTGCTTCCCAGATTGTGGTGGGGGAAATGTCTGGGGTTTGATTATGTAGAATGTATTCCAGTAAAGCATTTTCTATAGTTAGTCGGGTATTACTGTCTGTGAGGAGGGTGTCGTTTAGGGTCCAGGAGCGATCGATATGTTGTGACCAAAGGGAGGACATTGAAATAGTCACCCCATGGTGGTCAGTCCAGGAGAATGGGATAATAGCGGAATCTACAACTGAGGGGAGAGTGGAGTGCGAAGCAAAGAAGTGATCGATCCTTGAGAATGAACCGTGAGGGTTTGAGTAGAAAGTGTATTCTCTGGAGGTGGGGTTCAGTTCCCTCCAGCAGTCTATCAGGGAGTGTTGAGAGAGGAGTGTGCGGAAAGCTTTGGAGTTGTCAGTGGTTGGGTCATCAATTGTCGATTTGTCAAGGCTAGGATGCATAACAGTATTCGAGTCTCCGCACAACAGGAGGGTGCCCCGTTGGTGGGCGCTAATGGTTGAAAGGAGGTGTTTGAAAAAAGGGAGTTGTCTGGAGTTAGGGGCATAGTAGGTTACTATAGTTATTTCTTGGTCACACAGTGTACCTATTAATATAAGATATCTACCTGACGGATCAGGGACTTCTTTAGCACATTGGAATTGCATAGAGTTCTTGAATCCTATTAGGACCCCCCGATGTTTAGTCAGGTCGTTGGCCATGAAGACCTGGGAGTATTGAGGATGGAAATACTTCGGGTGAGAGGAATGTGAAAAATGTGATTCTTGGAGGCAAAGTATGTCAAATTTGGAGGAGTGGAACTGACGGAAAGCAATTTGTCTCTTACGGGGGGAATTAAAACCTTTGACATTGAGGGACAATATTTTGATTTCAGGGGGCATGATCAAGGTGGGTGAAAAGGTGCTGTGAGAGTTACATACCGGATGGTGAACAGACCACGAGCATCACAGGGAGAGGCGAAGAAGTGGAGAGGGGGGGAGAAATAGGAACAAAGAAAAAAACAACATGTTAGTGAACAGTAATTTGAGTACAGTATTCTGACCATAACATTAGGATAAGCCCCATTAGGGGATCCCATCTGTGGGCAGAGGTAGGGCCCCCAGTCGGATGTCTGTCCGGGCTAGGGGTAAGTGGAGGGGTGCAGTGACCGCCTCCCCGGCATCTCAGGGGAGAATTAGTGATACGCATAATAAATCGGCAATAAAACAGTTAAAACAAGGGTAACCAACGTGTAGAGAATTCAGCTGACTAGGGTACAGCGTTTCCAGTGTCAAGCTCAAAACATCTAAGGAGGTGGCTAATAGGTCAGTAGATCAATAGGCTTCCAAAGGACGTCCATACATCGACAGCCGGAGGCCGTCGACATACAGACGTCCAGAAGAGCGACACGGTTACTTAGTGGGCAAAATAGCAACATGCTAACATTGGGCTATTTTCTAGCAAGAAAGAATAATGAGCAATTAAGAACAAAGAACAAAATATAAGAATAAAAAATAAAACGGAGGA
>NW_017310495.1:0-1741 GCF_000935625.1 Nanorana parkeri | reverse complement strand
TTTTTTTTTTTTAGTTTCAAAAAGTTTTTTATTTTTCCAGTAAAGTACTTATCAAACGATACACTGACACGAACATCGTGTGTGTACGAACATAGTGATGTAAACATTGGTATTGCTATATAACAGTGGTAGCGACAGCAGACATGACATATTAATAGCAATCGCCCGGTAATTACTTAGTTAAGGTGAGGACTGTCCCTCACAGGGCTACCGCCACCGTAGTGAGGGACATACAAGGAGGGGGAAAGACAAGAGTGGAGACAGATCGGGTGGGGGGAGGTATAGTAAAGAGGGGGAGAAAGGCGGGAATAGGTGCGACGCTCGATCAAGGTCAGTTACGAGCCAGCTTAAAGGCATGAAGTGGGGATTATTATAGGGTCATGAGGCGTGTGTCAAAGGTTGGTGGTAAGAAGTGTTTCACCCAGGGTTCCCATAGCTTTTCAAACTGAGGCATGCGGTCGGAAAGACGCGCAGAGAGCTTTTCATGTGAAAAGGACCAATGAATTCTGTTTTTAGTGGCTTGAAAAGAGATTTTGTTGGTTAACCAAGCACAGGCTATGGTATGTTTGGCAGCAGAGAGGACGTGGAGCATCAGTTTAAATTTAGAATGTGAAATGTTTGTGGGTTTAGCGTTGAGTAGTGCTGTTTGGGGAGTAAGGGGGATATGTGTGCCCATAAGAGTAGAGATCATTCTAAATATTTTAGACCAGTATGACTGAATGATAGGGCAGGACCACCATGTATGCATATATGTGCCGCTGGTAAGGCAACCCCGAAAGCAGTTGCCCTCGCACCCTGCTACAAAGAATTGGGCTCGGGATGGGGTTATGTACCAACGTAGGAGTACTTTATAGTTTGTCTCAAGGACCCTAGCACTCCTGGAGCAAGAGTTGGTGGAGGTCCATATCTGAGACCAGGTGTCTTCAGGGAGCACAAGCTCTAAGTCCTTCTGCCAGCGGCCCATATATGGGTGGAGTGGTGTGTGGGTGATTTGTAGGGAAGACGTGTATAATTGTGAGATAATGCCAGTTGTATGGGGGTCGCATTTGCAAATGTTCTCAAATGGAGACAAAGATTGAAGGTGCCCACTTAGATTACTGCTTGCTTGTATAAAGCTCTTGATCTGTAAATAACGGAAGATTTTGGATGTTGGGAGAGAATGTCGGGTTTGAATATCCGGAAAGGGTACTATACCGCTAGTATTGAATAGGGAGTGAAAGTGGGTGAGGTCCTTTTCTCTCCATTTATGAAATATGGCTGGGGAGTCAAATGCTGGAGGGAAGGCAGGGTGGTGTAAGAAGGAGAGCATGGGTAGATGGGGTGAAAGGAAGCCGCATGAGTATTTAGTGGCATCCCATATGCGGAGCGAGAGACGTGTTATGTTGTTGGAGATGTCTCTCCTGTCCTTAGGGTGCATCCACAAAAGATTATCTATTGCATATGGGTCACAATCTATCGCTTCAATTGAAACCCAGATAGGCACCTCTGTCGTTGCGTGATATTTGGTAATAGTTGCCAATTGGGCTGCGTGGTAATATTTTTGCAGGTGTGGTACCCCCAGACCGCCTGAACGCCTGTATTGGTACATAGTGGTCGCTGGGATTCTAGGTTTTTTGTATGACCAGATGAAGTTAAAGATGTGTCTCTGGAGGACTCTGAGTTGGTGCGGGGGTATTGAGACGGGTAGGACCCGAAATGGGTATAGGAGTTTTGGTAATAGTGTCATCTTGACCGCCGCAAT
>NW_017310494.1:14016-20023 GCF_000935625.1 Nanorana parkeri | reverse complement strand
TTCAGAGAATTCCGCATTCAATATAATTTCCACTCCGAGTAATGCAGCCAAGGCAAATGTAAACATTTCCTAAAGGGGAACTCTGTGTTTTGTGCACAGGAATGGGCGAGCGGAGGAGCGATATGATAGAGGTCACTGGGAGCCGCCAATCATCTCTCATCGGCCTTTTATGGTTTAAAGATAAAACTCCATGACAACAGAAAGGGGAGGAGCCACCTACAGGGGGAGGAGTCACCCGCAGGACTCCGGCACCAAGATCAGATTCCAGTTCATGTTCTGTCGCCATCATTGCTCCTTATGACTCCGACACCCAGATAGGCGTGTCTATATTTCCAGCTCCTCCCTTAACTCCTCCCCCACACCACATCCCGCCCCCGCGGATCTGCAAGCAGGAGCAAAATGAACAAACATCAACTTACCGAGCAGAAGCTTCTGCCCCCTGACCTGCCCCTCTCGGGGGCTTTTGTAGGACCTCATCTACCCGCTGCAGCACTTACAATGCCCCCGGCGTATTTCTGATCATTTTGGCCCAAAATAGAAACATGGAGGATGCAGAACAGGTGGGAGGAGCTTCTGTGTAGCCCACCTATGAACCACCTTAACCCCGCCTACCTCACTGACCAATTAACTCTCACTTTTCGGTCTTTGCCCGGTGACTACCCATCCCCCATCCTGCCCTGAAGGGGGGTAATAAATCATTCCGTACACCCCACTGCAGGTAGTTGGCAGATTAACCCTTCGGATGCCGAGCAGATCCCTCCGTGGTCAGGGAAACGCGTCACGTGACCTCTGCTCATTAATAGGTATTTAAAGGGGTCATCAATCATTCATTGTAATGGCCAGAACGCTCGCCGGACACGTCAACCTGAATATTTCATGGACAGTGCGTGCCAAGGACATCCCATCAAAGAGAACCTGTCCCTGGAGGACTCCGCTCATAGAGGCCGGCAACCCTCATACTGCAGAGGAAGCGAATGGTGAGATTTCCTCCAGTAGTTTGTGTCTCTGCCCCTCCCACAATGGTGAGATTCCCTCCAGTAGTTTGTGTCTCTGCTCCTCCCACAATGGTGAGATTCCCTCCAGTAGTTTGTGTCTCTGCTCCTCCCACAATGGTGAGATTCCCTCCAGTAGTTTGTGTCTCTGCTCCTCCCACAATGGTGAGATTCCCTCCAGTAGTTTGTGTCTCTGCTCCTCCCACAATGGTGAGATTCCCTCCAGTAGTTTGTGTCTCTGCTCCTCCCACAATGGTGAGATTCCCTCCAGTAGTTTGTGTCTCTGCTCCTCCCACAATGGTGAGATTCCCTCCAGTAGTTTGTGTCTCTGCTCCTCCCACAATGGTGAGATTCCCTCCAGTAGTTTGTGTCTCTGCTCCTCCCACAATGGTGAGATTCCCTCCAGTAGTTTGTGTCTCTGCTCCTCCCACAATGGTGAGATTCCCTCCAGTAGTTTGTGTCTCTGCTCCTCCCACAATGGTGAGATTCCCTCCAGTAGTTTGTGTCTCTGCTCCTCCCACAATGGTGAGATTCCCTCCAGTAGTTTGTGTCTCTGCTCCTCCCACAATGGTGAGATTCCCTCCAGTAGTTTGTGTCTCTGCTCCTCCCACAATGGTGAGATTCCCTCCAGTAGTTTGTGTCTCTGCTCCTCCCACAATGGTGAGATTCCCTCCAGTAGTTTGTGTCTCTGCTCCTCCCACAATGGTGAGATTCCCTCCAGTAGTTTGTGTCTCTGCTCCTCCCACAATGGTGAGATTCCCTCCAGTAGTTTGTGTCTCTGCTCCTCCCACAATGGTGAGATTCCCTCCAGTAGTTTGTGTCTCTGCTCCTCCCACAATGGTGAGATTCCCTCCAGTAGTTTGTGTCTCTGCTCCTCCCACAATGGTGAGATTCCCTCCAGTAGTTTGTGTCTCTGCTCCTCCCACAATGGTGAGATTCCCTCCAGTAGTTTGTGTCTCTGCTCCTCCCACAATGGTGAGATTCCCTCCAGTAGTTTGTGTCTCTGCTCCTCCCACAATGGTGAGATTCCCTCCAGTAGTTTGTGTCTCTGCTCCTCCCACAATGGTGAGATTCCCTCCAGTAGTTTGTGTCTCTGCTCCTCCCACAATGGTGAGATTCCCTCCAGTAGTTTGTGTCTCTGCTCCTCCCACAATGGTGAGATTCCCTCCAGTAGTTTGTGTCTCTGCTCCTCCCACAATGGTGAGATTCCCTCCAGTAGTTTGTGTCTCTGCTCCTCCCACAATGGTGAGATTCCCTCCAGTAGTTTGTGTCTCTGCTCCTCCCACAATGGTGAGATTCCCTCCAGTAGTTTGTGTCTCTGCTCCTCCCACAATGGTGAGATTCCCTCCAGTAGTTTGTGTCTCTGCTCCTCCCACAATGGTGAGATTCCCTCCAGTAGTTTGTGTCTCTGCTCCTCCCACAATGGTGAGATTCCCTCCAGTAGTTTGTGTCTCTGCTCCTCCCACAATGGTGAGATTCCCTCCAGTAGTTTGTGTCTCTGCTCCTCCCACAATGGTGAGATTCCCTCCAGTAGTTTGTGTCTCTGCTCCTCCCACAATGGTGAGATTCCCTCCAGTAGTTTGTGTCTCTGCTCCTCCCACAATGGTGAGATTCCCTCCAGTAGTTTGTGTCTCTGCTCCTCCCACAATGGTGAGATTCCCTCCAGTAGTTTGTGTCTCTGCTCCTCCCACAATGGTGAGATTCCCTCCAGTAGTTTGTGTCTCTGCTCCTCCCACAATGGTGAGATTCCCTCCAGTAGTTTGTGTCTCTGCTCCTCCCACAATGGTGAGATTCCCTCCAGTAGTTTGTGTCTCTGCTCCTCCCACAATGGTGAGATTCCCTCCAGTAGTTTGTGTCTCTGCTCCTCCCACAATGGTGAGATTCCCTCCAGTAGTTTGTGTCTCTGCTCCTCCCACAATGGTGAGATTCCCTCCAGTAGTTTGTGTCTCTGCTCCTCCCACAATGGTGAGATTCCCTCCAGTAGTTTGTGTCTCTGCTCCTCCCACAATGGTGAGATTCCCTCCAGTAGTTTGTGTCTCTGCTCCTCCCACAATGGTGAGATTCCCTCCAGTAGTTTGTGTCTCTGCTCCTCCCACAATGGTGAGATTCCCTCCAGTAGTTTGTGTCTCTGCTCCTCCCACAATGGTGAGATTCCCTCCAGTAGTTTGTGTCTCTGCTCCTCCCACAATGGTGAGATTCCCTCCAGTAGTTTGTGTCTCTGCTCCTCCCACAATGGTGAGATTCCCTCCAGTAGTTTGTGTCTCTGCTCCTCCCACAATGGTGAGATTCCCTCCAGTAGTTTGTGTCTCTGCTCCTCCCACAATGGTGAGATTCCCTCCAGTAGTTTGTGTCTCTGCTCCTCCCACAATGGTGAGATTCCCTCCAGTAGTTTGTGTCTCTGCTCCTCCCACAATGGTGAGATTCCCTCCAGTAGTTTGTGTCTCTGCTCCTCCCACAATGGTGAGATTCCCTCCAGTAGTTTGTGTCTCTGCTCCTCCCACAATGGTGAGATTCCCTCCAGTAGTTTGTGTCTCTGCTCCTCCCACAATGGTGAGATTCCCTCCAGTAGTTTGTGTCTCTGCTCCTCCCACAATGGTGAGATTCCCTCCAGTAGTTTGTGTCTCTGCTCCTCCCACAATGGTGAGATTCCCTCCAGTAGTTTGTGTCTCTGCTCCTCCCACAATGGTGAGATTCCCTCCAGTAGTTTGTGTCTCTGCTCCTCCCACAATGGTGAGATTCCCTCCAGTAGTTTGTGTCTCTGCTCCTCCCACAATGGTGAGATTCCCTCCAGTAGTTTGTGTCTCTGCTCCTCCCACAATGGTGAGATTCCCTCCAGTAGTTTGTGTCTCTGCTCCTCCCACAATGGTGAGATTCCCTCCAGTAGTTTGTGTCTCTGCTCCTCCCACAATGGTGAGATTCCCTCCAGTAGTTTGTGTCTCTGCTCCTCCCACAATGGTGAGATTCCCTCCAGTAGTTTGTGTCTCTGCTCCTCCCACAATGGTGAGATTCCCTCCAGTAGTTTGTGTCTCTGCTCCTCCCACAATGGTGAGATTCCCTCCAGTAGTTTGTGTCTCTGCTCCTCCCACAATGGTGAGGTCCCCCCCCCAAAGGTGAGGGGGCGGGGTTTAATCGGGAGGTCGCCGGTCAGCGCAGTAAATGGCGTCTATCGGGGGAGGGGTTAATGGCCGCGTCTCTTGTTGACGTCATTACCAATCACCTCCAATAATTGACCAATAATATCTGATCAATGCCGTTCTCAGGAATGTTGGCCCCTCCCCCTGCGATTGTAGCGGTGAAGTCTCCCGGGATTGCGGTGAGCTGACCTCCTCCATGTCGCCTGCAGACGGAGGGGCGTTGTACACTCATACACTTCATGTCGCCATGTTGCGGCGCGGTGACCCCGGGGCGCAGGCGGCGGCGGCGGAGTTGTCACAGACGTCTCTTTGTTCATTGTTCCGGCCGGGGAGCAAAGGAGCCGTTTTCCAGAATCTTCATCAAATGTTCCGGAAGAATCTCGAGACACCGACGTCATCCGCCGCAACCGTGACAACCGCAGAGACCGCCTACTGCTTCCTGCACACATTCCATTGGTGGAGGGAAGGGGGAGGAGCGCGACGTACACTGCACGTCGTCAGTCACGAAGGGGTTAATTTGCAGTTGGTGAAATTTCAATATTTATCGCCTACAGACAGGAAGTGAGCGGAACACCCGACACCGGGGACATTGTCACACATCCTCTGTGGAGGCGTTCACACAGGAAACAGTTAACCTTGTATCCAGAGGAGTCCCTGAGATGTGACAACCAACACTTCCTTTTATAGGGTGACAACGCTCTGTCCCATCTCCCAATTGTGCTCTTGTGTTGTCACCTTGTCGGTTTGGATGGAGACTACAAGGGGCTGTTTCCACACACATTACACAGACATCACCCTCTGTTGTCACCCTCAGGAATCCCGCCCAGAGAAATGTCATGCATGTTGACAGCCAGGCCATGAAGACTGGAGACGGAGGAGGAGGAGTGGGGGACGGTCCTGAGAATTCCGAGCCCTCGGGTCACTGCGCAGAGTGCGGGGGAGGGGAGGATGTGTCTAGAACACATGATAATAGAGCTCCGCCCACAATGCGCCTCACAGCTTTGTCTGCGGGACTCTCAAGGCCGGAGATATTATTATGTGCAGTGTGGGAAATGCTTCCTCCTGCCTGCAGCAGACTGATGACTGGGGGAGGGGAGACTGGGGAAATGCTTCCTCCTGCCTGCAGCAGACTGATCACTGGGGGAGGGGAGACTGGGGAAATGCTTCCTCCTGCCTGCAGCAGACTGATCACTGGA
Source organism: Nanorana parkeri (assembly GCF_000935625.1). Lineage (NCBI taxonomy): Eukaryota > Metazoa > Chordata > Amphibia > Anura > Dicroglossidae > Nanorana > Nanorana parkeri. The sequence goes on along the minus strand of NW_017310494.1, from coordinate 14,701 downwards.
GGGGGGGAGACTGGGGAAATGCTTCCTCCTGCCTGCAGCAGACTGATCACTGGGGGGGAGGGGAGACTGAGGAAATGCTGCCTCCTGCCTGCAGCAGACTGATCACTGGGGGAGGGGAGACTGGGGAAATGCTTCCTCCTGCCTGCAGCAGACTGATGACATCATCTCAGCCTAGACAGTCAGTGAATGGAGCTCCAGGATGGCTCTCCAATGATAGAAGGGGCGGAGCCTCTCTGAATGGTCCAGTTCCTCTACATTGTGATAGGTCAGGGATTTGATTATGTAAATGTATAAAGTGAGTTAAGCTCCGCCTCCTCCAGGATAAGCAGCAGCCCGGTGATGGAGCGGACACCCCAGGGTATCATGTGCCGGGTGTGGTGATGTGCTGCCCCCTGCTGGTCATATTGGAGATGACGATCATCTGGTCGGTGGTGATGTCCCGGGTGACGCGTGTGGTGATGTCCCGTGTGTGGTGATGTCTTGTGTGCCGTGTGTGGTGATGTCCCATGTGCCGTGTGTGGTGATGTCCCGGGTGACGCGTGTGGTGATGTCTTGTGTGCCGTGTGTGGTGATGTCTTGTGTGCCATGTGTGGTGATGTCCCATGTGCCGTGTGTGGTGATGTCCCGGGTGACGCGTGTGGTGATGTCCCGGGTGACGCATGTGGTGATGTCCCGGGTGACGCGT
>NW_017310494.1:10069-12720 GCF_000935625.1 Nanorana parkeri | reverse complement strand
TGATGTCCCGTGTGACGGGTGTGGTGATGTCCCGTGTGTGGTGATGTCCCGTGTGTGGTGATGTCCCGTGTGCCGTGATGTCACGGGTGACGGGTGTGGTGATGTCCCGTGTGCCGTGATGTCCCGTGTCCCGTGATGTCCCGTGTGACGGGTGTGGTGATGTCCCGTGTGCGGTGATGTGCTGCCACCTGCTGGTCATATCGGAGATGACGGTCAGTCGGTCGGCGGTGCCTCCAATTAGGGGAAGACCAGATGAGGACACAGCATGGGGGGGAGTCCAGTCGATCATCGGTGGGAGGTGCTGGAGAAACAAGTCCGATCCATGGAGGCCGATCACCTCGCAGGGACCTTTATATGTCAGCGGTTCTCGGCCTGTGCATCCTCGGGACCCGCATTGGTCCTCGGTCATTAGGAGGTGAGACGCACTGCACTGGAGCACGTGGCATTGGGGTACCGGGCAGTCCGGTGCGGGTGATTGAACGGTGGGCGGGAGGTGCGTTTCAAATGAATGGCAAGCTCCTCCCACATCAGAGCGCGTAGTAGGTGGACTGTTCCATTAACCCCTTCATGACGGGGGACGTACACTGCACCTGATCAGTGATTGGGGCCCCATAATGCTGAGAATCAGCGGTTCCCGGTCATTGATGGACGGGTCAGTATTAGACGGGGAGGGGGCGGGTACAGCTGGCTCTAGATAGGAGGAGCCAGCTGTCAGTCACGCAGCTGGGCGGATCCCGGCACAATTGTCCCGGCTGCGGCGTCTCAGTATACCGCGAGCTGTAGCCTGCCATATACTGAGCCTAGGGTGACGGGAGGACGCTAGTTTGTGTCCTCCCGTTACCCTTAGGCCCCGTTCTCACCTGCGCGTTTTACCGCGCGTTCCTACGCTCGGTAAAACGCGCAACAGGTGAAAACCCATGTTTGCCTATGGGCATGGTTCTCACCTGCGCGTTTTACCGCGCGTTCGATCGCGGCATAAAATGCCATACGCCCAAAGAAGTACATGAGCTTCTTTGGGGCGTATTGACGCCCGTATCCCGCTGTTATCAACCGGATACCCCCTCTGAAACTCGCGTTTGACGCGCGTTTATTTTACGGCAAATCGCGGTAAAACCGCGCTGTAAGAAACGCGCGGCAAACGCGAGTTTCCAATACGCTAAGGTGTGAACCCAGCCTAAGCCCTGGTTCACACCTAGGCGTCTCACATATGCGCGCCTGTCGCGCGATTTTTTAACCGCTGTCACTACGTGTGACACATTGAGGGGAATTTATCAAAACTGGAGCAGACGGAATCTGGAGCAGCTGTGCCCGGCAACCAATCAGCAACCACCTTTCATTTTCAAACCTTAACTGAACAAACTGAAGAGAGAAGCTGATTGGTTGCCGGGGGCAACTTCTCCAGTTTTGATAAATTCCCCCCATTGCAGTGAATGGCACCGTAGCCACGCCCTCCGGCCGCAATGCGATCGCCCCCGCACGGGATCACAAGGCGCGTCGTGCCTGCAGTGCGGTCCGGCGCAATCATAATGCTGCAGGCGCTGTTTTGACTGATCGCGGCCGATCTCCCCCTATGGCCGACCAGCTGATAGCCGGGTGGGGGAACCGATCGGACCGGACTGGGGGGAGGAACCGATCGGACTGGGTGGAGGAACCGATCGGACCGGACTGGGTGGAGGAACCGATCGGACTGGGTGGAGGAACCGATCGGACTGGGTGGAGGAACCGATCGGACTGGGTGGAGGATGACGCCCGTGAGACTGCCACAGAATTCAGTACCCCAAAAGTCCATAGATGACGCTTCAAGAGCCCCCCCACAGGTCATCAGTCTAGGAGGTACGTGTAAATATTGGCCCACGGTCCTTACTCTCGCTCCGGCCTGTGTAGCGAAATCATCGTTCTCATACGTAGGCGCACCCGACGCATGTCTACATGAAGACGCGCTTGCTCGCGGGGGCTTTAAAAAGATTCCCTACCGTACAAGAACTAGAGCGGGCCCTCAGCCTGGGGCCCGGTGGGGGCTGCTGTGCTCCATCCATACGTGCAATGCTTGGTCACATCTAATGACACCGCTTCTATATTCCCTCACTCACACTTCACTCTATTTAGCCACGCCCCCATCTAAAGGCTCCCAGGTATGCCCATGAGGGGGTCACACGGGAGGTACCTGGGCGGAGCCCTCCTGTCTCATCCAGCCTGGGTGGTTCCTCCAGCGGTGCTCCGCAGGGTGAGGAGCGCTCAATGTCACATGACCCCCTGTACCACCTCCCCTCACTCTCCATCACACTGCCTGAGGCCTGTAAAGTCACTTTAATGAAGATTGGTTGCTATGATGAGACACATGGACACGCCTCCTTCTTCTCCATGTGTCCGGGAAACGGTGCAGGGTCGTCACGTGGTTAGAGAGCTGTTGCGCACGCACAGGTCTTAGGGGGAATGCGGCGGCGAGAAATCACGTGACGTAGAGGAATTTAGATCGACCTACGCATGCGTATGGTCTGTTGCCGAAACGCGTGGTCACGTGTTGGGGGTGGTACCGTTACGGCCGTGTTGCGCGTGCGCCGTCCGACAGGTGGCGCGGTCACGTGGTGTCCTTGCCCAGGGACGGAGGGGAGCGCGCACGTAACGCGTCGTCGGCCGGGCGGTATTGATAC
>NW_017310494.1:7988-9516 GCF_000935625.1 Nanorana parkeri | reverse complement strand
TACCACCTCCCCTCACTCTCCATCACACTGCCTGAGGCCTGTAAAGTCACTTTAATGAAGATTGGTTGCTATGATGAGACACATGGACACGCCTCCTTCTTCTCCATGTGTCCGGGAAACGGTGCAGGGTCGTCACGTGGTTAGAGAGCTGTTGCGCACGCACAGGTCTTAGGGGGAATGCGGCGGCGAGAAATCACGTGACGTAGAGGAATTTAGATCGACCTACGCATGCGTATGGTCTGTTGCCGAAACGCGTGGTCACGTGTTGGGGGTGGTACCGTTACGGCCGTGTTGCGCGTGCGCCGTCCGACAGGTGGCGCGGTCACGTGGTGTCCTTGCCCAGGGACGGAGGGGAGCGCGCACGTAACGCGTCGTCGGCCGGGCGGTATTGATACGTGCGCGCTCCCGAAGCTACTAGCTGAGCTATGGCGGAGGGGGGTGGAGAGCCGAGCCCGGTACCGGAACCCGAGGGGCAGAAGAACGAGCTGGGAGAGCTGCTGAAGACTCCGCTAAGGAAAGGGGACGAGTGGTGAGAAAAGGGCCGCGACCGGTACTCGGGAAAGAGGGGGAGGGGCACTGTGCTGTCTCATCACAGACTTGGCCGGGGGCCTTAAAGTGATAGCTCCGCCCTTAGGGGCCCCAACTGGTGGCAGGACCCTGACTGGGCACATTATGGAGGGTTCACTGGGGGCCCAGACATCTACAGGGGGATGTGACTATACACACAGGGCTCTGATTGGTCAGACAATCCTCCAATCCCTCTATCATTGAGTGGGAGGCGGAGAATGGAACATTGGCTGACAAATTCCAACCAGCCCACCTGGCACCGTCCCCTTGAATATGGCGCCTTCATCCCTATAATAATGACATGACTCGGGGGATGGGGCGATGGGTCCGATCCCTACTGTGACTGGACGCATGGCCGCCATATTGATCTGTGTTCAGTGTTGGAGGGATGTGGACGGTCATGTGATCTGTACACGGGGCCACTCATACTGGTTCCCTGACGGGTCCCCATGGACCTGGCTACCTACGGCCACACGGTCCTCATCTACTTGGCTGCCCGCGGGCCACATGGTCCCCATGTACTTGACTGCCGGGTCCACATGGTCCCCATGTACTTGGCTGCCCGGGGGCCACATGGTCCCCATGTACTTGGCTGCCCGGGGGCCACACGGTCCTCATCTACTTGGCTGCCCCATGATGCTGGCCAGAGAGACGTGAGGGCCCAGACTTCAGATGACCAATCAGTTGCTGTGGTTGTGGGAAGGGGGCGTGGTTAATTATCTTTGAGGTACCTCTCAGGACTCTGGTAGGACCACCAGGTCTCTGGACTCCGCCCCCCCTGGTGTTTCCTCCCCTGTGATGATGGAATATTCCTCCATGCTGGGCTGTGGTTGGCCAGAAATGTCCGATTCTCTGGTCAGGGGTGAATGTTTCTGTGTCGGGATCCCTCCTTAGGGCAGATCTCCGTCTGATCATTCCTCTGTAGGGAGCAGGGGGGCGACTCGCGGGGTGGCCGGGGCAG